>NW_027649811.1:455000-477500 GCF_965287045.1 Carcharhinus amblyrhynchos
TGAGAGAGACAGAGAGAGTGAGAGACAGAGAGAGAGTGAGAGTCAGAGAGTGAGAGAGAGAGAGTGAGAGAGGGAGAGACAGTAAGACAGAGAGAGAGAGACAGAAAGGGTGAGAGAGAGACGGAGAGTGAGAGAGACGGAGAGAGAGTGAGAGAGGGAGAGAGAGAGTGAGAGCGATAGAGAGTGGGACAGAGAGAGAGAGAGGCAGAGACAGAGTGACAGAGAGAGAGAGAGAGAGAGGGAGGGACAGACAGAGGGAGAGAGAAAGAGAGACAGAGAGGGAGACAGAGTGAGAGAGAGAGAAAGACAGAGTGAGAGAGAGGGACAGTGAGACAGAGTGAGACAGACAGACAGACAGATGGAGAGACACAGAGAGAGATTGGGGGGAGAGAGAGAGAGACCGAGAGAGAGAGAGAGAGAGAGAGAGAGACGCAGAGAGGAGCGAGAGAGAGAGCGAGAGAGACAGAGAGAGAGTGAGACAGAGTGGGCAAGAGAGAGAGAGAGAGGGAGAGGGCCAGAGAGAGAGAGAGAGAGACAGTGTGTGTGTGGGAGAGGGAGAGAGCCAGAGAGTGCGAGACAGAGAGACAGAGTGAGAGAGACAAAATGAGAGAGGGAGATAGACAGAGGGAGAGAGAGAGAGAAAGTGAGTGAGAGACAGAGAGAGAGTGTGAGAAAGAGAGAGACAGGGAGAGAGACAGAGACCGAGAGGGTGAGAGAGAAAGAGAGAGAGAGACTGAGACAAGGAGTGAGAGAGAGTGACTGTGAGGCAGAGTCAGACAGAGCGAGAGGCACAGAGAGTGACAGAGAAAGAGACAGAGACAGAGAGAGACAGAGAGAGAGAGAGAGACAGAGACAAGGAGAGAGATAGAGAGAGAGACAGAGTGAGAGAAAGACAGACAGAGACAGAGTCAGAGAGAGACAGAGAGAGACAGAGAGAGAGAGAGACAGCGACAAGGAGAGAGATAGAGAGAGAGACAGAGTGAGAGAGAGAGAGAGGGACAGAGAGAGAGACAGAGTGAGTGAGAGAGAGAGAGAGAGACAGAGACAAAGACAGAGAGAGAGAGTGCAGCAGGCGACGGTGCAGAGGGACCTCGGGGTCCTTGTGCATGAGTCGCAAAAACCCAGCCTGCAGGTGCAGCAGGTGGTCAGGAAGGCGAATGGGATGCTGGCCTTCATAGCGAGGGGGATTGAATATAAAAGTAGGGAGGTCTTGCTGCGGCTGTATAGGGCATTGGTGAGGCCGCAGCTGGAGTACTGTGTGCAGTTTTGGGCGCCGCACCTGCGCAAGGATATTTTGGCCTTGGAGGGAGTGCAGAGGAGGTTTACTAGGCTGATTCCGGAGTTGAGGGGGTTGAGCTATGAGGAGAGGCTGAATAAACTAGGCTTGTACTCGTTAGAGTTTAGAAGAATGAGGGGAGATCTCATTGAGACGTATAAGATGATGAATGGGATGGATAGGATAGAGGTGGAGAGACTCTTCCTGCTCAGAAAGGACAGTAGGACTAGAGGGCACAGCCTCAAGATAAAGGGGGGGCGGTTTAGAACGGAGTTGAGGAGGAACTTCTTCACTCAAAGGGTGGTGAATCTCTGGAATTCTCTGCCCGTTGAAGTGGTGGAGGCTGCCTCGCTAAATATTTTTAAGACGCGGGTTGATGGGTTTTTGATCGGAGAGGGGATTAAGGGTTATGGGGAGAGGGCGGGAAAGTGGAACTGAGCCACAACAGATCAGCCATGATCTTATTGAATGGTGGGGCAGGCTCGAAGGGCTAGATGGCCTACTCCTGCTCCTATTTCTTATGTTCTTATGTTCTTATGTTCTCTGTGTCTCTGAGTCTCAGGTTTTCTGTGTCTCTGTGTCTCTGTGCCTGTCTCTGTGTCTCTGAGCCTGTGTCTCTGAGTGTCTGAGTCTCTGTGTCTCTGAGTCTCGGTGTCTCCGTGTCTCTGCGTCTCGTGCCTCGGTGTGTCTGAGTGTGCGCCTGTGAGTCTGTGAGTCTCAGTGTCTCTGTGTCTCTGAGTCGCTGAGTCTCGGTGTCCCGGTGTCTCTGAGACTCTGTGTCTCTGAGTCTCTGACTCTCTATGTCTCTGTGTCTCGGTGTCTCTGACTCTCTGTGTCTCTGAGTCTCGGTGTCTCTGAGTCTCTGTGTCTCTGAGACTCTGAACCTCATTGTCTCTGACTCTCTGAGTCTCTGAGTCTCGGTGTCTCGGTGTCTCTGACTCTCTGTGTCTCTGAGACTCTGAACCTCGTTGTCTCTGAGTCTCAGTGTCTCTGAGTCTCGGTGTCTCTGAGTCCTTGAATCTCTGAGTCTGTGAGTCGCTGCGTCTCTGAGTCTCAGGTCTCGGTGTCTCGGTTTCCCTCGGCCTCTGAGTCTCTGTGTCTCTGAGTCTCTGTCTCTGTGTCTCTGACTCTCTGTGTCTCTGTGTCTCTGAGTCTCAGTGTCCCTGTGTCTCTCTGTCTCTGAGAGTCAGGTCTCGGTGTCTCGGTTTCCCCCGGTCTCTGAGTCTCTGTGTCTCTGATTCCTGCAGTCTCTGTGTTCCTGTGCCTCCTTGTCTCAGAAACTTTGTGTCTCCGAGTCCCTGTGTCCCTGCGTCCCTGATTCTTTCAATCTCTGTGTCCCTGTGTCTCTGAGTCTCTGTGTCGCTGCATCTCTCTGTCTCTGAGTCTCTGAGTCTCTGAGCCTCAGTGTCTCAGTGTCTCTGTGTTTCTGAGTGTCTGGGTCTCTGGGTCTGGGTCTTGCTGGATTTTTTTTCAATTTTGAGGTTGTTGTTGGATTGTTGGTTTTTTTGCAGTTGTGGTTGTTGTTGAAATTGTTGCTGGTTTTCAAATCTGAGATTGTTGCTGAATTTGTTTTGTATTTAATTTTTTGGTTGGTGGAAATATTGGTGTTTATTTCTTTCTCAGGTTGTTGTTGGATTTGTTGATGTTTTTCAATGTTGAGGTTGTTGTTGGAGTGTTGCTGTTCTTTGCTGTGGAGGTTGTTGTTGGATTTGTTGGTGGTTCAGTTTGGGCTGTTGTTGGATTTGTTGGTGTTTTTCAATGTTGAGATGGTTGTTTGAGATGGTTGTCCAAACCACATTGCCTCGTAATGTCCCAAGATGTGTAGGTTCGGTTGATTGGCCATGACATGTTGCCCTGTAGTGTGTCAAGGTTGTACAAAATTGTTGGTGTTTTTCAATGTATAGTTTGTTGTTGGAAATAATGTTTTTTTCTCTCATTCTCAGGTTGTTGTTGGATTTGTTGGTGTTTTTTGCTGATGTAGTTGTTGAAATTGTAGATATTTCTCAATTTTGATGTTATTCTTTAATTCATTGGTGTTTTTCAATGTTGAGGTTGTTGTTAGATTGGATTTGTTGGTGTTTGTCAATGTTGAGATTGCTGTTGCATTTGTTGGAGTTTTTCAATGTTGAGGTTGTTGTTGGATTTGTTGGTGCTTTTCAATGTTGAGGTTGTTGTTGGATTTGTTGTTGCTTTTCAATGTTGAGGTTACAAAGAACAAAGAACATCACAGCCCAGGAAACAGGCCCTTTGGCCCAACGAGCCCCTGCCGCCATTTTAACATTATGACTGCCCTCCTCTACCCATGACCTTTGTCTACGCCTATTGGGGAAGATTGAGGGAACACTAATTTGGGGACAATTTGTTGCAACAATCAGCCTAAGAGCACATTTTTGGGGTGTGGGAGGAAACCGGAGCGCCCGGAGGAAACCCACACAACCTCAACATTGAAAAACACCAACAAATCCAACAACAACATCAACATTGAAAAACACCAACAAATCCCACAACAACCTCAACATTAAAAACACCAACAAATCCAACAACAACATCAACATTGAAAAACACCAACAAATCCCACAACAACCTCAACATTAAAAACACCAACAAATCCAACAACAACATCAACATTGAAAAACACCAACAAATCCAACAACAACATCAACATTAAAAAACCAACAAATCCAACAACAACCTCAACATTAAAAAAACAACAAATCCAACAACAACCTCAACATGAACAAAAACACCAACAAATCCAACAACAACTACAACATTGAAAAACACAAACAAATTCAACAACAACCACAACAGTGAAAAACATCAACAATTACAACAATAACTTCTACATTGAAAACAAAGCAACAAATCCAACAACATCAACATTGAAAAACACCAACAAATCCAACAACAACCTCAACATTGAAAAACATCAACACATACAACAACCGAGAATCAAAAAAGAAAAACAAAATCAACAACTTCAACAGTTAAAAACACCAACAACTTCAACAACAACCTCAACAGTTAAAAACACCAACAAGTCCAACAACAACCTCAACATTGAAATACACCAACAAATCCAACAACAACTACAACATGGAAAAATACCAACAAACTCAACAGCGACATGGCAGCACAGTGGGTAGCACTGATTCTTCACAGCTCCAGTGACCCAGGTTCGATTCCCAGCTCAGGTCACTGTCTGTGTGAAGTTTACACATTCTCCTCGTGTCTGTGTGGGTTTCCTCTGGGTGCTGCGGTTTCCTCCCACAGTCGAAAGATGTGCGGGTTAGGTTGATTGGCCGTGCTAAATTAACTTCAGCGTCCCGAGATGGAGATGAGAGGAGAATTGGGCATGTTAAAATCCCCTTCGTGTTCCAAGATATGTATGTTCGGTGGATTGGCCAGGCTAAATTGCCTCTTAGTGTCCCAAAATGTGGAGGTTTGGTGGGTTGGCCTTTAGTGTCCCAAGATGTGTATGAGAGGTGGATTGGCCAGGCTAAGTTGCCTCTTAGGTTCCCAAGATATTTACGAGCCCTGAATTGGCCAAACAAAATATCCTCTTACAGTTCCAAGATGTGTACGAGATGTGGATTGGCCACGTTAAATTACCCCTTTTTGTTCGAAGATGTGTAGGTAAGGTGGATTCCCCCCTTCGTGTCCCAAGATGTCTTACATAGGGGGATTGGACGAGCTAATTCTCCCCTTAGTGTCCCAAGATGTCTATGAGATGTGGATTGACCAGGCTGAATTTCCTTTAGCGCCCCAAGATGGAGATGAGAGGAGAATTGGGTGTGTTAAAATCCCCTTAGTGTCCCATGATGTGTAAGTTAGGTGAATTGGCCAGGCTAAATTACCTCTTAGTGTCCCAAAATGTGGAGGTTTGGTGGATTGGCCATGCTAAACTGCCCATTACTATCCCAAGATGCGTAAGTTAGGGGGATTGGCCATGCTAAACTGCCCCTAAGTGTCGCAAGGTGTGTAGTTTAGGTGGAATGGCCATGTTAAATTGCCCTTTAGTGTCCCAAATGAGCATGTTAGGTGGATTGGCCTTGCTAAAATCATCTCAGTGTGCCAAGATGCATGTGAGAAGTGTGTAGGCCAGGCTAAATTGCCCCTTAGTGTCCCAAGATCTGTACAAGATGAGGATTGGCTGTGCTAAATTGCTCCTTTAGTGTTTGAAGATGTGTAGGTGAGGTGGATTGGCCCTTAGTGCCCCAAGAAGTGTAAGAGATTTGCCATGCTAAATTCCCCTGAGTGTCCCAAGGCATAGATTGGCTAAATTCCATTAAATGTCCCAAGATGTGTGCGAGTGGTGGATGGACGAGGCTAAATTTCCTCTCGCACCCCAAGATGTGGATGAGAGGAGAATTGGACATGTTAAAATCCCCTTAGTGTCCCAGGATGTGTCATTAAGGTGGATTGACCATGCTAAATAGACCATAACTGTCCCAAGGTGTGTAGGTTAGGTGGATTGGCCACTCTATATTGACCCATAGTGTCCCAAGATGTGTACGTTAAGTGGATTGGCGATGAACAATTCATTTCAGCCTGCCAAGATGTGTATGAGAGTTATGTAGGCAGGATAAAACTTCCCCGAGATGGTCAGGTGTGACTGAGATGGTCAGGTGTGAATATAGATGGTCAGGTGTGAGTATCGATGGTCAGGTGTGAGTATAGATGGTCGGGTGTGAGTATAGATGGTCAGGTGTGAATATAGATGGTCAGGTGTGAGTATAGATGGTCAGGTGTGAGTATAGATGGTCAGGGGTGAGTTCAGATGGTCAGGTGTGAATATAGATGGTCAGGTGTGAGTATAGATGGTCAGGTGTGAATATAGATGGTCAGTTGTGTATATAGATGGTCAGGTGCGAATATAGATGGTCAGGTGTGAGTATAGATGGTCAGGTGTGAATATAGATGGTCAGGTGTGAATATAGATGGTCAGGTGTGAGTATAGATGGTCGGGTGTGAGTATAGATGGTCGGGTGTGAATATAGATGGTCAGGTGTGAGTATAGATGGTGAGGTGTGAGTATAGATGGTCAGGTGTGAGTATAGATGGTCAGGTGTGAGTATCGATGGTCAGGTGTGAGTATAGATGGTCAGGTGTGAGTATAGATGGTCAGGTGTGCATATAGATGGTCAGCTGTGAGCATAGATGGTCAGGTGTGAGTATAGATGGTCAGGTGTGAGTATAGATGGTCAGGTGTGAGTATCGATAGTCCGGTGTGAATATAGATGGTCAGGTGTGAGTATAGATGGTCCGGTGTGAATATAGATGGTCAGGTGTGAGTATAGATTGTCAGGTGTGAATATAGATGGTCAGGTGTGAGTATAGATGGTTAGGTGTGAGTATAGATGGTCAGGTGTGAATATAGATGGTCAGGTGTGAGTATCGAAGGTCCAGAGTGAACATAGATGGTCAGGTGTGAATATAGACGGTCAGGGGTGAATATAGATGGTCAGGTGTGAGTATCGAAGGTCCGGTGTGAGTATAGATGGTCAGGCGTGAGTATAGATGGTCAGGTGTGAATATAGATGGTCAGGTGTGAGTATCGATGGTCCGGTGTGAGTATAGATGGTCAGGTGTGAGTGTCGATGGTCCGGTGTGAGTATAGATGGTCAGGTGTGAATATAGATGGTCAGGTGTGAGTATAGATGGTCAGGTGTGAGTATAGATGGTCATGTGCGAATATAGATGGTCAGGTGTGAATATAGATGGTCAGGTGTGAGTATAGATGGTCAGGTGTGAATATAGATGGTCAGGTGTGAGTATAGATGGTCAGGTGTGAGTATAGATGGTCATGTGCGAATATAGATGGTCAGGTGTGAGTATAGATGGTCAGGTGTGAATATAGATGGTCAGGTGTGAATATAGACGGTCAGGGGTGAGTATCGAAGGTCCAGAGTGAACATAGATGGTCAGGTGTGAATATAGACGGTCAGGGGTGAATATAGATGGTCAGGTGTGAGTATCGAAGGTCCGGTGTGAGTATAGATGGTCAGGCGTGAGTATAGATGGTCAGGTGTGAATATAGATGGTCAGGTGTGAGTATCGATGGTCCGGTGTGAGTATAGATGGTCAGGTGTGAGTGTCGATGGTCCGGTGTGAGTATAGATGGTCAGGTGTGAGTATAGATGGCCAGGTGTGAGTATAGATGGTCATGTGCGAATATAGATGGTCAGGTGTGAATATAGATGGTCAGGTGTGAGTATAGATGGTCAGGTGTGAATATAGATGGTCAGGTGTGAGTATAGATGGTCAGGTGTGAGTATAGATGGTCATGTGCGAATATAGATGGTCAGGTGTGAGTATAGATGGTCAGGTGTGAATATAGATGGTCAGGTGTGAATATAGACGGTCAGGGGTGAATATAGATGGTCAGGTGTGAGTATTGATAGTCAATACTCAGTTCCCTCAGTTCACTCAGTCCCTCAAACTCTGCCTCTCTGTCTCCCACTCAGTCTCCTCCTCCCGTTTGCCCGACCACTCACTGGTTGGAAAGGTGTAAACCCCATATCCCCCTGGAAAGAGTGGCTCTCTGTTGTCCTGCAGGAAAAACTGGACCCGATCGCTTCCTCCATCCATCACGGTGTTGGCTCAGCTGTTCTTCTGTTCATCCGTTCCCCCAATCCTGAACTCTGTGGGTGGTGAAATCTCTGTCTGATCCCTAAAGACTTTCCTCAAACTCTCCCCCCTGTGCAGCCAATTCTGAGTCTAACTGAAGAGGGATTCCCCGCCTGGATATTATCCCACTGGCCAATATCGTAGCCACGGTTTGAGATGGAAATGCATCGATCAGTAATCGCTAAACAGGAAGTTTTTCCCTTTTATTCCAGGGAACGATCCTGTGAAATCCATTTGCGAGCATTCCCGTGGACCCCCCTCAGCTGCTTTCACACCTTGGTCACCGAATGTTGCCCTGGGTCCACTTGTGTAGACTGAATGTTACCCCCCTGTCTCCATCATCTCTTCCACCACCAACAATTCTCCCTGAAACTGACCAAATGTGTCCTCTGCAGTGTGGCCGACTCCATCTGGAATAAGGTCTGTTGTGTTGCCTCTGGAGCTATTATTTTTCCTTTCCTTCCCCGAACGCTGTCTTGTCTCTTTTTACCCCCACCCCCAGCACCCCCAGCACCCCCTATCTTCTCCAATTCTGTCCTTCCTCATCTGAGGCCTGTCCCAGTCCCTGTTTTACACCAATATTTCTTCCCTCTTTGGCTGTTATCTGTGTCACGGCCAACTCTTGTTTGAACAATTCTGTCAGTTTGGGGAGACCCAGTGAGTCTCCTCTGCACCCCCAGGATATCCTTTTCTCAAGTCAGGAGACCAAAACTGTCCACAGTGTCTCCAGATGTGTCCTCCCCAGCACCTTATACATAACCTCACTGCTTTTAAACTCCATCCCTCCAGCAACAAAGGACAAAATTCCAGTTTCCTTCTTCATCCCCTGCTGCAAACCAACTCCTTGAGATTCCTGCGCAAGGACGCCCAGATCCCTCTGCACAGCTGGGATTTTTTCCCACTGAAAGAATAGTCCATCTTGCTGTTGTTCCTGCCATTTCTTGAGATGACATGGAGTGAATCAAAGTGGCTGAGGACTGATATCTGGGTTGCTGGGGCCCACTGGAGGAGGCCAGGAGGGTCATCGGCTCAGCACTCTGGCTGAAGACTATTGTAGATTAGGTGGATTGGCCAGGCTAAATTCCCCTCAGTGTCCCAAGATGTGTACGAGCGGTGGATTGGCCATGATAAATGGCCCCTTAGCACCCAAAAATGTGTCGGTTTAGTAGATTGGCCTTGCTAAATTGTTCCTTAGTGTCCCAAGATGTGTGGGTTCAGTTAATTGGCCATGCTAAATTGCTCCTTCCTATTCCAAGGTGTGTAGATTAGGTGGATTGGCCATGCTAAATTGCCCCTTACTGTCCCAAATATGTAGGTTCGGTGGATTGGAAATGCTAATTTGCCACTTAGTGTCGCAAGATTTGTAGGTTAGGTGGATCCGCCAGACTAAATTGCCCCTTAGTGTCCCAAGATGTGTGGATTAGGTTTATTGGCCATGCCAAATTCCCCATAGTGTGCTAAGATGTGCAGGTTGGGTGGATTGGCCATGATAAATTGCCCCTGAGTGTCCCAAGATGCGTACGAGAGGTGGATTGGCCAGGCTAAATTTCCTTTAGTGCCCCAAGATGTGGATGAGAAATGGACATGTTAAAATCCCTGACACGGCCAAAGATGTGTAGGTTGGGTGGATTGGCCACCTAACTGTTTAAAATCTCTGTTTAGGGTAGGGCACTGTTTAAAATCTCTGTTTAGTGTAGGGCACTGTTTAAAATCTCTGTTTAGTGTAGGGTACTGTTTAAAATCTCTGTTTAGTGCAGGGCACTGTTTAAAATCTCTGTTTAGTGTAGGGTACTGTTTAAAATCTCTGTTTAGTGTAGGGCACTGTTTAAAATCTCTGTTTAGTGTAGGGCACTGTTTAAAATCTCTGTTTAGTGCAGGGCACTGTTTAAAATCTCTGTTTAGTGTAGGGCACTGTTTAAAATCTCTGTTTAGTGTAGGGCACTGTTTAAAATCTGTGTTTAGGGTAGGGCACTGTTTAAAATCTCTGTTTAGTGTAGGGCACTGTTTAAAATCTCTGTTTAGTGCAGGGCACTGTTTAAAATCTCTGTTTAGTGTCGGGTACTGTTTAAAATCTCAGTTTAGTGTAGGGCACTGTTTAAAATCTCTGTTTAGTGTAGGGTACTGTTTAAAATCTCTGTTTAGTGTCGGGTACTGTTTAAAATCTCTGTTTAGTGTAGGGCAGTGTTTAAAATCTCTGTTTAGTGTAGGGTACTGTTTAAAATCTCTGTTTAGTGCAGGGTACTGTTTAAAATCTCCGCTAAGTGTAAGGTACAGTTTAAAAGCTCTGCTTACTGTAGGGTACAGTTTAAAATCTGTTTAGTGTAGGGCACTGTTTAAAATCTCTGTTTAGTGTAGGGCACTGTTTAAAATCTCTGTTTAGTGTCGGGTACTGTTTAAAATCTCAGTTTAGTGTAGGGCACTGTTTAAAATCTCTGTTTAGTGTAGGGCACTGTTTAAAATCTCTGTTTAGTGTAGGGCACTGTTTAAAATCTCTGTTTAGTGTAGGGCACTGTTTAAAATCTCTGTTTAGTGTAGGGCACTGTTTAAAATCTCTGTTTAGTGTCGGGTACTGTTTAAAATCTCAGTTTAGTGTAGGGCACTGTTTAAAATCTCTGTTTAGTGTAGGGTACTGTTTAAAATCTCTGTTTAGTGTAGGGCACTGTTTAAAATCTCCGTTTAGTGTAGGGCACTGTTTAAAATCTCTGTTTAGTGTAGGGCACTGTTTAAAATCTCTGTTTAGTGTAGGGTACTGTTTAAAATCTCTGTTTAGTGTAGGGCACTGTTTAAAATCTCTGTTTAGTGTAGGGTACTGTTTAAAATCTCTGTTTAGTGTAGGGCACTGTTTAAAATCTCTGTTTAGTGCAGGGCACTGTTTAAAATCTCTGTTTAGTGTTGGGTACTGTTTAAAATCTCTGTTTAGTGTCGGGTACTGTTTAAAATCTCTGTTTAGTGTAGGGTACTGTTTAAAATCTCTGTTTAGTGTAGGGTACTGTTTAAAATCTCTGTTTAGTGGAGGGTACTGTTTAAAATCTCTGTTTAGTGCAGGGCACTGTTTAAAATCTCTGTTTAGTGTAGGGTACTGTTTAAAATCTCTGTTTAGTGTAGGGCACTGTTTAAAATCTCTGTTTAGTGTAGGGTACTGTTTAAAATCTCCGCTAAGTGTAAGGTACAGTTTAAAAGCTCTGCTTACTGTAGGGTACAGTTTAAAATCTGTTTAGTGTAGGGCACTGTTTAAAATCTCTGTTTAGTGTAGGGCACTGTTTAAAATCTCTGTTTAGTGTAGGGCACTGTTTAAAATCTCTGTTTAGTGTAGGGCACTGTTTAAAATCTCTGTTTAGTGTAGGGTACTGTTTAAAATCTCTGTTTAGTGTAGGGCACTGTTTAAAATCTCTGTTTAGTGTAGGGTACTGTTTAAAATCTCCGTTTAGTGTAGGACACTGTTTAAAATCTCCGTTTAGTGTAGGACACTGTTTAAAATCTCTGTTTAGTGTAGGGTACTGTTTAAAATCTCTGTTTAGTGTAGGACACTGTTTAAAATCTCCGTTTAGTGTAGGACACTGTTTAAAATCTCTGTTTAGTGTAGGGCACTGTTTAAAACCTCTGTTTAGTGTAGGGTACTTGTTTAAAATCTCTGTTTAGGGTAGGACACTGTTTAAAATCTCCGTTTAGTGTAGGACACTGTTTAAAATCTCCGTTTAGTGTAGGGCACTGTTTAAAATCTCTGTTTAGTGTAGGGCACTGTTTAAAACCTCTGTTTAGTGTAGGGCACTGTTTAAAATCTCTGTTCAGTGTAGGACACTGTTTAAAATCTCCGTTTAGTGCAGGGCACTGTTTAAAACCTCTGTTTAGTGTCGGGTACTGTTTAAAATCTCTGTTTAGTGTAGGGCACTGTTTAAAATCTGAACCCGAGTTCAGCTCCTGAACCCTGAGCCCTGACCCCTGACCCCATGTTCAGCTCCTGAACCGTGACCCTGACCCTGAGTTCAGCTCCCGAACCCTGAGCCCTGACCTTGAGGACAAACCCCGAACCCTGAGCCCTGACCCCGAGTTCAGCTCCTGTAACCGCCTCTGTCTCTCCCTCTCTGTCTCTCTCTATGTATCTCTCTCACTCTGTCTCTCTCTCTCTCTGTTACTCTGTCTGTCTCTGTCTTTAGGTTTAGGGCTAGGGTTAGGGTTAGAGTTAGGTTTGGGGTTAGGGTTAGAGTTCGGGTTCATGTTCGGGTTAGGGTTAGGTTTTGGGTTCGATCGTATTAGGGTTCGTGTTAGGGTTAGTATTATGATTAGGGTTTGGGTTACGGTTAAGTTTAGAGTTAGGGTTGGGGTTAGGGTTAGGATTACACTTAAGGTTAGGGTTAGGATTTGGGTTCGGGTTAGGGTTTGGGTTAGGATTAGAGTTGGGGATAGGGTTAGGATTAGACTTAGGGATAGGGTTAGGGTTAGAGTTAGGGTAAAGATTACAGTTAGGGTTAGCGTTAGAGTTAGCTTTAGGGTTTGGGACCGGGTTAAGACTTGGGATAGGGATAGGGTTAGGGTTAGGGATAGGTTAAGGTTCGTGTTAGGGTTAGAGTTAGGGTTAGCTTAGGTTTAGGATAAGAGTTAGGGTTCGGGTTTGAGTTCAGGTTCAGATTAGTGTTAGGGTTAGAGATATGGTCAGAGTTAGGGTTAGAGTTATGGTCAGAGTTAGGGTTAGAGTCATGGTCAGAGTTAGGGTTAGGGTTAAGGTTAGAGTTAGAGTTCGCATTAGGGTTAGGGATAGGGTTGGGGATAGGGATAGGGTTCGGTCTAGGGATAGGGTTAGGGTTAGATTTAGGGTTAGGTTAGAGTTTGCATTCGAGTTCGGGTTAGGTCTAGGGCTCGGGTTAGAGTTAGGGGTCGGGTTAGGGTTAGAGTTAGGGTTAAGGTTAAGATTAGAGTTAGAGCTGGGGTTCGTCTTCGTGTTAGGATTCGGGTTTGGGTTTGAGTTAGGGTTCGGGTTTAGATTAGGATTAGAGTTCAGGTTAGGTCTAGGGCGAGCTAGTGTTAGATTTAGTGTTAGGGTTCGGGTGTGGCTAGTGCTTGGGTTGGTGTTAGGGTTGGAATTAGGGTCAGGATTAGGGTTAAGGTTAGAGTTATGGTTAGTTTTCAGGTTTGGGTTAGGTTTCGGGTTCGGTGTTTGGATTATGGTTAGGGTTAGGGTTTGGATTAGAGATAGGGTGAGGGTTAGCATTCGGGTTAGGTTTCGGGTTCCGTGTTTGGATTATGGTTAGGGTTCGTGTTAAGATTAGAGTTTGGGTTTGGGTTACGTTTCGGATTAGGTATTTTGATTATGGTTAGGGTTAGGGCTAGCCTTCGTGTTAGTATTAGGTGTTAGTGTTCGTGTTAGAGATAGGTGTTTGGATTATGGTTAGGGTTAGGATTAGGATTAGGATTAGGGTGAGGGTTTCGTGTTAGGGTTAGAGTTAGGGATCGGGTTAGAGTTAGGTGTTAGGGTTAGCTTTTGGTGTTAGGGTTATGGTTGGGATTAGGGTTAGGGATATGGTTGGGGTCAGGGTTCAGGGTTCAAATTAATTATAGGGTTAGGATTAGGGTTAAGGTTTGGTGTTAGGGTTAAGGTTTGGTGTTTGGGTTAAGGTTTGGTGTTAGGGTTAGGGTTACGGTCTGGGTTAGGGTTAGGGTTACGGTTTGGATTAGAGTTCGGGATAGGTTTAGGTGTAGAGGTAGGGATACGGTTAGGGTTAGGATAACAGTTACAGTTAGAGTTCGGTTTGAGTTCGGGTTAGCGTTAGAGTTAGCATTAGGGTTCGGGTTAGGTTAGGGTTAGCATTCGAGTGAGGGTTAGGATTAGAGTTCGGGTTAGGGATAGGGTTCGGGTTAGGTTAGGGTTAGCATTCGAGTGAGGGTTAGGATTAGAGTTAGGGTTAGGGATAGGGTTCGGGTTTGGGTTAGAGTTGGGGTTAGATTTCGGGTTAGGGTTGGGGTTAGGATTAGAGTTTGGGATAGGGTTAGGGTTAGGGTTAGGATTACGTTTAAGGTTAGAGTTAGGGATCGGGTTAGGGTTAGGGATAGGTTTAGGGATATGGATAGGGTTAGGGATAGGGTTAGGGTTAGGGCTAGATTCGGGTTCGCATTAGAGTTACGGTTAGGTGTAGGGTTAGGGTTAGAGTTACGGATAGGGCTAGTGTTACTGTTAGGGTTAGATTTAAGGTTAGGGTTAGGATTAGAGTTAGGGTTAGAGTTAGCCTTAGTGTTAGGATTGGGATTAAGGTTTGAGTTTGGGTTAGGGTTTCGATTAGGGTTAGGTTTGGGGCTAGGGTTAGTGTTAGGGTTAGGGTTAGATTTAGGGTTCGGGTTAGAGTTAGGTTTCGGGTTCGGGTTAGAGTTAGGTTTCGGGTTAGGGTTACTTTTAGGGTTTGTATTCGGATCAGGGTTTGGGTTAGGGTTTGTATTAGGATTAGGGTTTGGGTTCGGGTTAAGGTTAGAGTTTGGGTTAGAGTTAGGGTTAGAGTTTTGTTCGGGTTAGGGTTAGGATTAGAGTTAGCGTTAGGGTAAGGGTTCAGGTTCGACTTCGGATTAGAGTTTGGGTTATGGTTAGAGTTATGGTTAGGGATAGGATTAGGATTAGATTATGGATAGGGTTCGGGTTAGAGTTAGTGTTAGGATTACAATGAGGGTGAGAGTTTGGTTCGGGTTAACGTTTGAATTAGCATTCAATTTTGGCATCGGGTTTGGTTTTGGGATAGGGATAGGGTTAGAGATAGGCTTAGGGTTAGGGTTACAGTTAGAGTTAGGGTTAGTTAGGGTTAGCATTAGAGTTCGGGTTGGGATTAGTGTTAGGGTTCGGGTTCGAGTTACGGTTAGGGTTAGGGTTATGATTAGAGTTCGGGTTCGGGTTAGGATTAGAGTTAGGGATGGGGTTAGGATTAGAGTTTGGGATGGTCTTTGGGTTAGAGTTAGGGTTAGGGTTAGGATTACAGTTAGGGTTAGGGTTAGGGTTAGGGTTAGGTTTCACATTCGAGTTCGCGTTCGGGTTAAAGATAGGGTTAGGGTTCTGGATAAGGAGAGTGTTCAGGTTAGCATTAGAGTTAGGTTTAGGTTTGGAATTACGGATAGGGTTAGGGTTAGTCTTCGTGTTCAGATTAGGGCTGGGGTTCGAGTTTGGGTTATGATTTAGATTCGGGTTAGAGTTAGGATTCGGTTTAGGGCTAGGGTTAGCGTTAGTGTTAGGGTTAATGTTAGGGTTAGGGTTAGCGTTAGAGTTAGTGTTTGTGTTAGGGTTAGTGTTCGGTTTCGGGTTTGTCTTAGTGTTAGGATTAGGGTTTGGGTTTGAGTTCGGGTTAGGGTTTAGATTAAGGTTAGAGTGAGGGTTAAGTTCAGGGCTCAGGTTAGCGTTAGATTTAATGTTCGGGCTGGTGTTAGGGCTGGTGCATTAGGGTTAGGGTTAGGGTTATGCTTTGGGTTAAGATTAGAGTTAGGGTATGGGTTCGTGTTGGGGTTAGATTTAAGGTGAGGTGTTTGGGTTAGAATTAGGGTTAGGGTTAGCATTAGAGTTAGGGTTAGGCTTAGAGTTCAGGTTAGAGTTACGTGTAGGGTTAGAATTAGAGTAAGTGTTAGCGTTAGTCTTAGTGTTAGGTTTAGGGTTTCGGTTTGAGTTTGGGTTAGGGTTTATATTCGGGTTAGAGTTAGGGTTAGGTTTAGGGCTAGGGTTAGCGTTAGGGTTAGGATTACAGTTGGAGTTAGAGTTAGGTTAGGGTTAGGGTTCACGTTAGAGTTAGCGTTAGTGTTCGGAATAGGGTTAGGGTTAGGGATAGCAATAGGGTGAGGGTCAGGGATAGGGTTATGGTTAGGGTTAGGATAGCGTTAGCATTAGAGTTAGGGTTAGGGCTAGTTTTAGGGTTAGCGTTAGAGTTAGGGTTAGGGTTAGGATTAGACTTAGGGTTAGCGTTAATCTTAGTGATCGGGTTAGGTTTTGGGTTCGAGTTTTGTTTAGGGTTTAGATTAGGGTTTGAGTTAGGGTTATGTTTCGGGCTAGGGTTAGCATTAGGGTTTGGGCGAGAGTTAGGCTTAAGGTTACAGTTAGGTTTAGGATTCGGGTTCGAGTTAGGGTGAGGGTTAGATTTAGGGTTAGGGTTAGAGTTAGGGTTAGTGCTAGAGTTAGGGTTAGGTTTAGGGTTAGGGTTAGAGTTAGGGTTAGTGCTAGAGTTAGGGTTAGGTTTAGGGTTTGCGTTAGATTTAGGGTTAGGTATAGGATTAGAGTTAGGGTTAGGGTTAGTCTTCACGTTAGGATTTGGTTTTGGGTTTGAGTTTGGGTTAGGGTTTAGATTAGCGTTGGAGTTAGAGTTCGGTTTAGGGCTAGGGTTAGCGTTAGGGTTAGGGTTAGAGTTAGGGTTCGGGTTAGAGTTAGTTTTAGGGTTCAGGTTAGGGTTAGGGTTAGGGTTAGGGTTAGCATTAGAGTTGGGGTTAGATTTCGTCTTAGTGTTCGGATCAGGGTTTGGGTTCAAGTTTGGGTTAGGGTTTAGATTAGGGTTAGAGTTAGGGTTAGGTTTAGGGATAGGGTTAGTGTTAGGGTTGGGTTAGTGTTCGGGTTAGGGTTAGGGTTAGAGTTATGATTCGGGTTAGGGTTAGAGTTAGGATTAGTGTTAGGGTTAGTGTTAAGATTAGAGTTCGGGTTAGAGTGAGGGTTCGGGTTTGGGTTAGAGTTAGGGTTAGGTTTGGCTTTGCATTAGAGTTAGGGTCAGATTAGGGTTAGGGTTAGGGTTAGGGTTAGGGTTAGGATTACATTTTGGGTTAGAGTTACTTTAGAGTTAGGCTTTGCGTTAGAGTTAGCGTTATGGTTCGCTATGGGGTTAGGTTTTGGGATAGGGATAGGGTTAGGTTTTGGGATCGGGATAGGATTAGGTTTTGGGTTAGTGACAGGGTTTGGGCTAGAGTTCAGGTTAAGTTTAGGATTAGCGTTAGAGTTAGAGTTCGGTATGGGATTAGAGTTAGGGTTAGAGTTAGTCTTCGTGTTAGGATTAGGGATTGGGTTCGAGTTGGGATTCGGGTTTAGTTTCGGGTTTGAGTTAGGATTAGGGTTTGAGTTCGGGATAGGATTAGGATTAGTGTTAGAGATAGGTAGCGTTAGGGTTAGGATTACAGTTAGGGTTAGAGTTAGGTTAGGTTTAGGGTTACTGTTAGATTTAGCGTTAGGTTTAAGGATAGGGATAGAGTTCGGGTTAGGGATAGGGTTCGGGTTAGGGATAGGGTTAGGGTTAGTTTTACTGTTCTGGATAGCGATTAGGGTTAGAATTAGTGTTAGGGTCTTGTATTAGGGTTAAGGTTCAGTTTAGGGTTAATGATAGGGTTAGGGTTTCGCATTAGGGTGAGGGTTAGGGTTAGGGTTATTGTTGGGATTAGGGTTAGTGTTAGAGATATGGTTGGGGTTAGGGCTGGGGGTTAGAGTTAATGATAGGGTTAGGGTTCGGGTTATTGTTGGGATTCGGGTTAGTGTTAGAGATATGGTTGGGGTTAGGGCTGGGGGTTAGAGTTAATGATAGGGTTAGGGTTCGGGTTATTGTTGGGATTAGGGTTAGTGTTAGAGATATGGTTGGGGTTAGGGCTGGGGGTTAGAGTTAATGATAGGGTTAGGGTAAGGGTTATTGTTGGGATTCGGGTTAGTGTTAGAGATATGGTTGGGGTTAGGGCTGGGGGTTAGAGTTAATGATAGGGTTAGGGTTCGGGTTATTGTTGGGATTAGGGTTAGTGTTAGAGATATGGTTGGGGTTAGGGCTGGGGGTTAGAGTTAATGATAGGGTTAGGGTTCGGGTTATTGTTGGGATTAGGGTTAGTGTTAGAGATATGGTTGGGGTTAGGGCTGGGGGTTAGAGTTAATGATAGGGTTAGGGTTCGGGTTATTGTTGGGATTAGGGTTAGTGTTAGAGATATGGTTGGGGTTAGGGCTGGGGATTAGAGTTAATGATAGGGTTAGGGTTCGGGTTATTGTTGGGATTCGGGTTAGTGTTAGAGATATGGTTGGGGTTAGGGCTGGGGGTTAGAGTTAATGATAGGGTTAGGGTTCGGGTTATTGTTGGGATTAGGGTTAGTGTTAGAGATATGGTTGGGGTTAGGGCTGGGGGTTAGAGTTAATGATAGGGTTAGGGTTCGGGTTATTGTTGGGATTAGGGTTAGTGTTAGAGATATGGTTGGGGTTAGGGCTGGGGGTTAGAGTTAATGATAGGGTTAGGGTTCGGGTTATTGTTGGGATTAGGGTTAGTGTTAGAGATATGGTTGGGGTTAGGGCTGGGGATTAGAGTTAATGATAGGGTTAGGGTTCGGGTTATTGTTGGGATTCGGGTTAGTGTTAGAGATATGGTTGGGGTTAGGGCTGGGGGTTAGAGTTAATGATAGGGTTAGGGTAAGGGTTATTGTTGGGATTAGGGTTAGTGTTAGAGATATGGTTGGGGTTAGGGCTGGGGGTTAGAGTTAATGATAGGGTTAGGGTTCGGGTTACTGTTGGGATTAGGGTTAGTGTTAGAGATATGGTTGGGGTTAGGGCTGGGGGTTAGAGTTAATGATAGGGTTAGGGTTTGGGTTATTGTTGGGATTAGGGTTAGTGTTAGAGATATGGTTGGGGTTAGGGCTGGGGGTTAGAGTTAATGATAGGGTTAGGGTTCGGGTGAGGCATTCGGGTTAGAGTTTGGTGTTAGGGTTAGGGTTACGGTCTATGTTAGGGTTAGGTTTTGGTTTATGGTTAGTGTTAGTGTTAGGGTTAGGGTTAGGCTTGGCATTAGGGTTACAGTTTGGTGTTCGGGTTTGGTGTTTGGGTTAGGGTAAGGGTCTGGGTTAGGGTTAGGTGTAGGTTTTTGGTTGTCTTCGCGTTAGTGTTAGGGTAAGGGTTTGGGTTCGGGTTAGGCATTAGGGTTAGGTTTCGGTTTATGGTTAGTGTTAGGGTTAGGGTTCGGCATTAGGGTTTGGGTTTGGTGTTAGGGTTACGGTCTGGGTTACGGTTAGGGTTGGTGTTACGGTTAGGTTCAGGTTTATGGTTGGTGTTAGGATTATGGTCTGGGTTATGGTTAGGGTTAGGGTTAGGTTTAGGTTTGTAGTTAGAGTTAGGGTTAGGGTTTGGGTTAGGGTTAGGCATTAGGGTTTGGATTTTGTGCTCGGGTTAGGGTTACGTTCTGTGTTATGGTTAAGGTTAGGTTTAGGTTTCTGGTTATTGTTAATGTTAGGGCTCGGGTTAGCTTTCGAGTTATGGTTAGGCTTTAGGGTTAGGGTTTGGTGTTAGGGTTAGGGTTAGGTTTATGGTTAATGTTAGCGTGAGGGTTAGGGTTGGCATTCGAGTTATGGTTAGGCTTTAGGGTTAGGGTTTGGTGTTAGGGTTAGGGTTAGGTTTATGGTTAATGTTAGCGTGAGGGTTAGGGTTGGCATTCGAGTTAGGGTTTTGTGTTCGGGTTAGGCTTATGGTCTGGGTTAGGGTTCGGGTTAGCGTTAGGTTTATGATTAGTGTTAGCGTTAGGGCTCGGGTTAGGATTAGGGTTAGGCATTAGGGTTAGGGTTTGGTGTTTGCGTTACGGTCTGGGATATGGTTAGGTTTAGGTTTATGATTCGTGTTAGCGTTATGGTTAGGGTAAGTGTTTGGGTTAGGGTTCAGCGTTAGGGTTTGGTGTTAGGGTTATGGTTATGGTCTGGGTTCTGGTTAGGGATAGGGTTCGGGTTTGGGATTGGCATTAGGGTTAGGGATTGGTGTTATGGTTAGGGTTTGGTGTTAGGGTTAGGGTTTGGTGTTAGGGTTAGGGTTTGTTGTTCGGGTTAGGGTTACGGTCTGTGTTAGGGTTACTTTCTGGGTTAGGGTTACGGTGTCGGTTAGGATTAGGTTTAGGTTTCGGTTTATAGTTAGTGTTAGTGTTAGGGTTAGGGTTCGGCATTACGGTTCGGGTTTGGTGTTAGGGTTACAGTCTGGGTTGTGGTTATGGTTAGATTAGGGTTCGGTTTATGTTTATAGTTAGTGTTATTGTTGGGGTTAGAGTTAGGGTTATGGTTAGGCATTAGGGTTATGTTCTGGGTTCTGGTTCGGGTTGAGTTTAGGCATTAGGGTTAGGGTTAGCGTTCAGGTTAGGGTTAGGGTGACTGTTAGCCCTGCGATTCTCTGTCTTGATGTCTCTGATTCTCTTTGTCTTTCAGTCTCTGTATCTCTGAGGATTTTTGTCTCTGAGTGTCTGTGTCTCTCTGTCTCTGTGTGTGTGTCTCTGAGTCTCTTCGACTCTGAGTCTCTGTGTCTCTGTGTCACTGTATCTCTGTGTCTCTGAGTCCCTGAGTCTCCGAGTCTCTGAATCTCTGTGTCTCTGTTTCACTGAGTTTCTGATTCTCGATGTGACTGATTCACTGTGTCTCTCAGTCTCGGTGCTTCTGAGTCTCTGAATCTCTGAGTCTCTGTGTCCAGGTGTCTCTGTGTCTCTGAGTCTCAGAGTCTGTGTCAGGGTGTCTCCGTGTCTCTGAGTCTCTGAATCGGTGACAGTCTGTGTCTCTGTGTCTCGGAGTTTCTGTCTCTCAGTGTCTTTGAATCTCTGTGTCTCTCTGTCTCTTTTTCCCTGACTCTCTGTGTCCCTGAGTCTCTCTGGCTCTGAGTCTCCGAATCTCTGTGTCTGTGTGTCTGTGTGTCTCTCTGTCGCTGACTGCCTGTGTCTCTCTGTCTCTGTCTCCCTGTGTCTCTGACCCTCGGTGTCTCTGAGTTTCTGTCTTTCTGCATCTGGGGGTCAGGGTTCAGGGTCTGTCCTCAGGTCAAGGTTCAGGGACAGGGTTCGGGACCTGTCCTCGGGGACAGGATGTGGGGCCTGTTCTCAGGGTCGGGGTTCGGGTTCAGTCCTAGGGGTCAGAGTCAAGGCCTGTTTCCAGAGTCTGGGTTCATGGCCGGCCCTGAGGGTCAGGGTTCGGGGCCTGTTCTTGTTCAGGGTTGGGGGACTGTACTCGGGGTCAGGGTTCGGGGTTCAGGGTTGTGGGACTGTACCTGGGGTCAGGTTTCGGGGTTGGGGGACTGTACTTGGGGTCAGGGTTCAGGGTTGGGGGACTGTACTTGGGGTCAGGTTTCGGGGTTCAGGGTTGGGGGACTGTACTTGGGGTCAGGGTTCGGGGTTGGGGGACTGTTCTTGTGGTCAGAGTTCAGGGTTCAGGGTTGAGGGACTGTACGTGGGGTCAGGGTTCGGGGTTGGGGGACTGTACTTGGGGTCAGGGTTCAGGGTTGGGGGACTTTACTTGGGGTCAGGGTTCAGGGTTGGGGGACTGTACTTGGGGTCAGGGTTCAGGGTTGGGGGACTGTACTTGGGGTCAGGGGTCAGGGTTCAGGGTTGGGGGACTGTACTCGGGGTCAGGGTTCGGGGTTCATGGTTGGGGGACTGTACTTGGGGTCAAGGTTCGGGGTTCAGGGTTGAGGTACTGTACTTGGGGTCAGGAGTCAGGGTTCAGGGTTGGGGGACTGTACTTCGGGTCAGAGTTCAGTGTTGGGGGACTGTACTTGGGGTCAGAGTTTAGGGTTCAGTGTTGGGGGACTGTAATGGGGTCAGGGTTCAGGGTTGGGGGATTGTACTTCGGGTCAGAGTTCAGGGTTCAGGGTTGGGGGACTGTACTTGGGGTCAGAGTTCAGTGTTCAGGGTTGGGGGACTGTACTTGGGGAGAGGGTTCAGGGTTGGGGGACTGTACTTGGGGTCAGGGGTCAGGGTTCAGGGTTGAGGGACTGTACTTGGGGTCAAAGTTCAGGGTTCAGGGTTGGGGGACTGTACTTGGGGTCAGGGTTCAGGGATGGGGGACTGTACTTGGGGTCAGGGGTCAGGGTTTAGGGTTGGGGGACTGTACTTGGGGTCAGGATTTGGGGTTCAGGGATGGGGGACTGTACTCGGGGTCAGGGTTCAGGGATGGGGGACTGTACTTGGGTCAGGGGTCAGGGTTCAGGATTGGGGGACGGTACTTGGGGTCAGAGTTCAGGGCTCAGGATTGGGGGAATGTACTTGGGGTCAGAGTTCAGGGTTCAGTGTTGGGGGACTGTAATGGGGTCAGGGTTCAGGGTTGGGGATTGTACTTCGGGTCAGAGTTCAGGGTTCAGGGTTGGGGGACTGTACTTGGGGTCAGGGGTCAGGGTTCAGGGTTGGGGGACTGTACTTGGGGTCAAGGTTCGGGGTTCAGGGTTGGGGGACTGTACTTGGGGTCAGGGGTCAGGGTTCAGGGTTGGGGGACTGTACTTCGGGTCAGAGTTTTGGGTTCAGTGTTGGGGGACTGTACTTGGGGTCAGGGTTCAGGGTTGGGGGATTGTACTTCGGGTCAGAGTTCAGGGTTCAGGGTTGGGGGACTGTACTTGGGGTCAGAGGTCAGGGTTCAGGGTTCAGGGTTGGGGCTGTACTTGGGGTCAGAGTTCAGGGTTCAGGGTTGGGGGACTGTACTTGGGGTCAGGGCTCGGGGTTCAGGGTTGGGGGACTGTACTTGGGGTCAGGGTTGGGGGACTGTACTTGGGGTCAGGGGTCAGGGTTCAGGGTTGGGGGACTGAACTTGGTGTCAGAGTCCAGGGTTGGGGGACTGTACTTGGGGTCAGGGGTCAGGGTTCAGGGTTGGGGGACTGTACTTGGGGTCAGAGTTCAGGGTTCAGTTTTGGGGGA
>NW_027649811.1:482500-527500 GCF_965287045.1 Carcharhinus amblyrhynchos
TCACACTCTCACACATTCTCTCTCACACACACGCTCTCTCACACACTCTCTCGCTCACACACACTCTCTCTCACACACTCTCTCTCTCACACACACTCTCGCTCACACACAGTCTCTCTCTCACACTCTCCCTCTCTCACACTCTCTCTCACACACTCTCTCGCTCACACACACTCTCTCTCTCACACACTCTCTCCCTCACACAATCTGTCTCTCACACACACTCTCTCTCTCACACTCTCTCTCACAAACTCTCTCTCTCACACAATCTGTCTCTCACACACACTCTCTCTCTCACACTCTCTCTCTCACACTCTCCCTCCCACACTCTCTCTCTCACACACACTCTCTCTCACACTCTCTCTCTCAAACACACTCTCTCTCTCACACACTCTCTCTCAAACACACTCTCTCTCACACACACTCTCTCTCTTATGCACTCTCTCTCACACACTCTCTCACACACACTCTCTCTCTCACACACTCTCTCTCACACACTCTCTCGCAAACACACTCTCTCTCTCACACACTCTCTCTCTCACGCACTCTCTCTCACACGCTCTCTCTCACACACTCTCACACTCTCTCACACACACTCTCTCTCACACACTCTCTCACTCACACACACTCTCTCTCACACACTCTCTCTCTCACACACACTCTCTCTCACACTCTCTCTCTCTCACACTCTCCCTCTCTCACACTCTCTCTCACACACTCTCTCGCTCACAAACACTCTCTCTCTCACACACTCTCTCCCTCACACAATCTGTCTCTCACACACACTCTCTCTCTCACACTCTCTCACACACACTCTCTCTCACACACTCTCTCTCTCACACACACTCTCTCTCACACTCTCTCACACACTCTCTCTCTCTCACACTCTCCCTCTCTCACAATCTCTCTCACACACTCTCTCGCTCACACACACTCTCTCTCTCACACACTCTCTCTCTCACACTCTCTCTCACAAACTCTCTCTCTCACACAATCTGTCTCTCACACACACTCTCTCTCTCACACTCTCTCTCTCACACTCTCCCTCACACACTCTCTCTCTCACACACACTCTCTCTCTCACACTCTCTCTCACACACTCTCTCTCTCTCACCATCTCTCTCTCACACACTCTCTCTCACACACACTCTCTCTCACACTCTCTCACACACTCTCTCTCTCTCACACTCTCCCTCTCTCACAATCTCTCTCACACACTCTCTCGCTCACACACACTCTCTCTCTCACACACTCTCTCTCTCACACTCTCTCTCACAAACTCTCTCTCTCACACAATCTGTCTCTCACACACACTCTCTCTCTCACACTCTCTCTCTCACACTCTCCCTCACACACTCTCTCTCTCACACACACTCTCTCTCTCACACTCTCTCTCACACACTCTCTCTCACACATACTCTCTCTGTCACAAATACACTCTGTCTCTCACACATGCACTCTCTCTGACACACACACTCACTTTCACACACTAACTCTCACATACACACTGTCTCTCACACACTCTCTCTCTCACACACTCTGTCTCTCACACACTCTCTCTCTCACACACACTCTCTCTCTCACACACTCTGTCTCTCACACACACTCTCTCTCTCACACTCTCTCTCTCTCTCACACACTCTCTCTCACACTCTCTCTCTCTCACAAACTCTCTCACATACACACTCAGTTTCACACATTCACTCTCACACTCTCTCTCTCACACACTCTCTCTCTCCCACACTCTCTCTCACACACACACACTCTGAGAGTGTGTTTGAGAGTGAGAGTGTGTGTGTGAGAGAGAGTGTGAGAGACAGAGTGTGTGTGAGAGAGTATGTGAGAGAGAGTTTGTGAGAGAGAGGGTGTGTGAGAGAGAGAGTGTGTCTGAGAGAGTGTGTGACAGAGAGTGTGTGTGAGAGAGAGTGTGTGTGTGTGAGAGAGAGAGTGTGAGAGAGAGAGTGTGTGTGAGAGAGAGTGTGTGTGTGTGAGAGAGAGAGTGTGAGAGAGAGTGTGAGAGAGAGAGTGTGTGAGAGAGAGAGTGTGAGAGAGAGAGAGAGTGTGAGAGAGAGTGTGTGTGAGAGAGTGTGAGAGTGAGAGTGTGTGAGAGAGAAAGTGTGTGTGTGAGAGAGAGGGAGTGTGTGAGAGAGAGAGTGTGAGAGAGAGAGTGTGTGAGAGAGAGAGTGTGTGAGAGAGAGAGTGTGTGAGAGAGAGAGTGTGAGAGAGAGAGAGTGTGTGAGAGAGAGAGTGTGAGAGAGAGAGAGAGTGTGAGAGAGAGTGTGTGTGAGAGAGAGTGTGAGAGAGAGAGAGTGTGAGAGAGAGTGTGAGAGTGAGAGTGTGTGAGAGAGAAAGTGTGTGTGTGAGAGAGTGTGTGAGAGTGTGTGAGAGAGAGTTTGTGAGAGAGAGAGTGTGTGTGTGTGAGAGAGAGAGTGTGAGAGAGAGAGAGTGTGTGAGAGAGAGTGTGTGTGTGTGAGAGAGAGAGTGTGAGAGAGAGAGTGTGTGTGAGAGAGAGTGTGTGTGTGTGAGAGAGAGAGTGTGAGAGAGAGTGTGTGAGAGAGAGAGTGTGTGAGAGAGAGAGTGTGAGAGAGAGAGAGAGTGTGAGAGAGAGGTGTGTGAGAGAGAGTGTGTGAGAGAGAGGGTGTGAGAGTGAAGTGTGTGTGGTGTGAGAGTGTGTGTGGTGAGAGTGTGAGAGTGTGTGAGAGAGACAGTGTGTGTGTGTGAGAGAGAGAGTATGTGAGAGAGAGAGTGTGAGAGAGAGTGTGTGTGAGAGAGAGAGAGTGTGTGAGAGAGAGAGTGTGAGAGAGAGAGAGAGTGTGAGAGAGAGTGTGTGTGAGAGAGAGTGTGAGAGAGAGAGAGTGTGAGAGAGAGTGTGAGAGTGAGAGTGTGTGAGAGAGAAAGTGTGTGTGTGAGAGAGAGAGTGTGTGAGAGAGAGAGAGTGTGTGTGAGAGAGAGTGTGAGAGAGAGAGAGTGTGTGAGAGAGAGTGTGTGTGAGAGAGTGAGTGTGAGAGAGAGAGTGTGTGAGAGAGAGAGTGTGTGAGAGAGAGAGTGTGAGAGAGAGAGTGTGTGAGAGAGAGTGTGAGAGAGAGAGAGAGTGTGTGAGAGAGAGTGTGAGAGAGAGAGAGAGTGTGTGAGAGAGAGAGTGTGTGAGAGAGAGAGTGTGTGAGAGAGAGAGTGTGTGTGAGAGAGAGTGTGAGAGAGAGAGAGAGTGTGTGAGAGTGAGAGTGTGTGAGAGAGAAAGTGTGTGTGTGAGAGAGAGAGTGAGTGAAGTTCAGACCTGGACCCCGAGCCCTGACCCCAAGTACAGTCCCCCAGCCCTAAACCCTGAACCCTGACCCCAAGTACAGTCCCCCAACCCTGAACCCAGACCCCTGACCCCAAGTACAGTCCCCCAGCCCTGAACCCTGAACTCTGACCCCAAGTACAGTCCCCCAACACTGAACCCTGAACTCTGACCCCAGGTACAGTCCCTCAACCCTGAACCCTGAACCCTGACCCCAAGTACAGTTGCCCAACCCTGAACCCCGAACCCTGACCCCAAGTACAGTCCCCCAAAACTGAACCCTGACCCCTGACCCCAAGTACAGTCACCAAACCCTGAACCCTGACCCCGAGTACAGTCCCCCAACCCTGAAACCTGACCCATGAACCCAAGTACAGTCCCCCAACACTGAACCCTGAACTCTGACCCCAAGTACAGTTCCCCAACCCTGAATCCTGACCCTGACACCAAGTACAGTCTCCCAACCCTGAACCCCGAACCCTGACCCCAACTACAGTCCCTGAACGCTGAACCCTGAACTCTGACCCCTAGTACAGTCCCCCAACCCAGAAACCCGAACGCTGACTCCAAGTACAGTCCCCCAACCCTGAACCCTGACCCCAAGAACAGTCCCCCAACCCTGAACTCTGACCCTTCACCCGAAGTACAGTCCCCCAGTCCTGAACTCTGACCCCAAGTACAGTCCGCCAAACCTGAAACCTGAACCCTGACCCCAAGTACAGTCTCCCAACCCTGAACCCTGACCCCGAGTACAGTCCAACAACCCTGAACCCTGAACTCTGACCCAAGAACAGACCCCAAACCCTGAACCCTGACCTCAAGTACAGTCCCCCAAACCTGAACTCTGACCCGAAGTACAGTCCCCCACTCCTGAACTCTGAACCCTGACCCCGAGTACAGTCCTGCAACCCTGAATCCCGAAACCTGACCCGAAGTACAGTCCCCCAACCACGAACCCTGAACTCTGACCCCAAGGACAGTCCCCGAACCCTGAACCCTGATCCCTGACCCCGAGTTCAGTCCCCCAACACTGAACCCTGACCCCAAGTACAGTCCCTCAACCCTGAAACCTGACCCCAAGTACAGACCCCCAACTCTGAACCCTGAACTCTGCCCCAAGTACCGTCCCCCAACCCTGAACTCTGACCACAAGTACAGTCCCCCAACCTTGAACCCTGACCCCAAGTACAGTCCCCCAACCCTGAACCCTGACCTCTGACCCCAAGTACAGTCCCCCAAACCTGAATTCTGACCCCAATTACAGTCCCCCAACCCTGAACCCTGAACTCTGACCCCAAGTACAGTCGACCAACCCTGAACCCTGACCTCTGACCCCGAGTACAGTCCCCCAGCCCTGAACTCTGACCCCGAGTACAGTCCCCCAACCCTGAACCCTGAACTCTGACCCCACGTACAGTCCCTAAGCACTGAACCCCGAACCCTGACCCCAAGTACAGTCTCCCAACCCTGAACCCTGACCCCAAGTACAGTCACCCAATCCTGACCCCTGACCCCAAGTACAGTCACCCAACCCTGAACCCTGACCCCAAGTACAGACCCTCAACCCTGAACCCTCACCCCTGGCCCCAAGTACAGTGCCCAACACCTGAACCCTGAACTCTGACCCCGAGTACAGTCCTCCAGCCCTGAACCCTGACCCCTGACCCCAAGTACTGTCCCCCAACCCTGAACCATGAACCCTGACCCCAAGTGCAGTTCCCCAACCCTGAACCCTGACCCCAACTACAGTCCCACAACCCTGAACCCTGACCCCTGACCCAAAGTACAGTCCCCAACCCTGAACCCTGACCCCAAGTACAGTCCCCCAACCCTGAATCCCGATCCCTGAACCCAAGTAAAGTCCACCAACCCTGAACCCTGAACTCTGACCCCAAGTGCAGTCCCCCAAGCCTGAAACCTGACTTCTGACCCGAAGTTCAGTCCCCCAACCCTAAACCCTGACCTCTGACCCCAAGTACAGTCCCCCAACCCTGAACTCTGACTACAAGTACAGTCCCCCAACCCTGAACCCTGAACTCTGACCCCAAGTACAGTCCCCCAACCCTGAACCCTGACGCCCAAGCCCGAGTACAGGCCCCCAACCCTGAACCCTGAACTCTGACCCCAAGTACAGTCCCTCAATCCTGAACCCTGACCCCTGACCCCAAGTACAGTCCCCCAACCCTGAACCCCGAACCCTGACCCAAGTACAGCCTCCCAATCCTGAACCCTGACCCCTGACCCCAAGTACAGTCACCCAACCCTGAACCCTGACCCCAAGTACAGTCCCCCAACCCTGAACCCTGAACCCAAGTACAGTTCCCCCAACCCTGAAGCCTGACCCCAAGTACAGTCCCCCAACCTTGAACCCTGAACCCAAGTACAGTTCCCCCAACCCTGAAGCCTGACCACAAGTACAGTCCCCCAACCCTGAACCCTGACCCCAAGTACAGTCCCTCAACCCTGAACCCTGACCCCTGACACCAAGTGCAGTCCCCAACACCTGAAACCTGAACCCTGACACCGAGTACAGTCCCATAGCACTGATGCCTGACCCCTGACCCCAAGTGCAGTCCCCCAACCCTGAACCCTGAACTCTGACCCCCAAGAACAGTCCGCCAACCCTGAACGCTGACCCCAAGTACAGTCCCCCAAACCTGAACCCTGAACCCTGACCCCAAGTACAGTCCCTCAACCCTGAACCCTGACCCCTGACGCCAAGTACAGTCCCCCAACCCTGACCCCTGAACTCTGACCCCAAGTACAGTCCCCAAACCTGAACCCTGAACTCTGACCCCAAGCACAGTCCCCCAACACTGAACCCTGACCCCTGACCCCAAGTACAGTCCCCCAATCCTGAACCACGAACCCTCACCCCAAGTAGAGTCCCCCAACACTGAACCCTGAACTCTGACCCCAAGTACAGTCCCCCAACCCTGAACACTGACCCCTGACCCCTGACCCCAAGTACAGTCCCCAACCCTGAACTCTGACCCCAACTACAGTCCCCCAACCCTGATCCCTGACCCCTGACCCTAAGTACAGTCCCTCCAACCTGAACCCTGACCCCAAGTAAGTACCCCAACCCTGAACTCTCACTCCACGTACAGTCCCCCACACCTGAACCCTGAACCCTGACCCCGAGTACAGTCCCCCAACCCTGAACTCTGACCCCGAGTACAGTCCCCCAACCCTGAACCCTGAACTCTGACCCGAAGTACAGTCCCCCAACCCTGAACCCTGAACCCAAGTACAGTCCCCCAACCCTGAACCCTGAACCCTGACCCCAAGTATAGTCCCCCAACCCTGAACCCTGAACTCTGACCCCAAGTACAGTCCCCCAACACTGAACCCCGAACCCTGACCCCTGACACCAAGTACAGTCCCCCAACCCTGAACCCTGACCCCTGACGCCAAGTACAGTCCCCCAACCCTGAACCCTGACCCCAAGTACAATCCCCCAACCGTGAACCCTAACCCCAAGTACAGTCCCCCAACCCTGAACCCTGACCCCAAGTACAGTCCCCCAACACTGTACCCTGAACTCTGACCCCAAGTACAGTCCCCCAACCCCGAACCCTGGCCCCTGACCCCAAGTACAGTCCCCCAACGCTGACCCCTGAACTCTGACCCGAAGTACAGTCCCCTATCCCTCAACCCTGACCCCAAGTACAGTCCCCCAACCCTGAAACCTGAACTCTGACCCGAAGTACAGTCCCCCAACACTGAACCCTGAACTCTGACCCCAAGTACAGTCCCCGAACCCTGAACCCTGACCCCAAGTAAAGTCCCCCAACCCTGAACCCTGAACTCTGACCCCGAGTACAGACCCCCAACCCTGAACGCTGACCCCAAGTACAGTCCCCCAAGCCCGAAACTTGACTTCGGACCCCAATACAGTCCCCCAACCCTGAACCCTGACCCCAAGTACAGTCCCCCAACCCTGAAACCTGAACTCTGACCCGAAGTACAGTCCCCCAACCCTGAATCCTGAACCCAAGTACACTCCCCCAACCCTGAACCCTGAACCCTGACCCCAAGTACAGTCCCCCAAACCCGAACGCTGACCCCTTTCCCCAAGTACAGTCCCACAACCCTCTAACCCTGAACTCTGGCCCTGAGTACAGTCCCACAACTTTGAATCCTGAACCCTGACCCCAAGTACAGGCCCCCAACCCTGAACCCTGACCCCAAGTACAATCCCCCAACCGTGAACCCTGACCCCAAGTACAGTCTCCCAACCCTGAACCCTGACGCCAAGTACAGTCCCTCAATCCTGAACCCTGACCACTGACCCCAAGTACAGTCCCCCAACCCTGAACCCTGACCCCAAGTACAGACCCCAAACTCTGAACCCTGAACTCTGCCCCAAGTACCGTTCCCCAACCCTGAACTCTGACCCCAAGTACAGTCCCCCAACTTGGAACTCTGACCCCAAGTACAGTCACCCAACCCTGAACCCTGACCTCTGACCCCAAGTACCGTCCGCCAATCCTGAACTCTGACCCCGAGTACAGTCCCCCAACCCTGAACCCTGAACTCTGACCCCAAGTACAGTCCCTCAACACTGAACCCCGAACCCTGACCCCAAGTACAGTCTCCCAACCCTGAACCCTGACCCCTGACCCCAAGTACAGTCACCCAATCCTGACCCCTGCCCCCAAGTACAGTCACCTAACCCTGAACCCTGACCCCAAGTGCAGTCCCGCAACCCTGAACTCTGACTCCAACTACAGTCCCCCAAACCAGAACCCTGAACTCTGACCCCAAGTACAGTCCCCCAACCCTGAACCCTGAACCCAAGTACAGTCCCTCAACCCTGAACCCTGCCCCTGACCCCAAGTACAGTCCCACAACCCTGAACCCTGACCCCTGACCCAAAGTACAGTCCCCAACGCTGAACTCTGACCCCAAGTACAGTCCCCCAACCCTGAGCGCTGAACTCTGACCCCAAGTACAGACCCCAACCCTGAACTCTGATCCCAAGTACAGTCCCTCAACCCTGAACCCTGAACTCTGACCCCAAGTACAGTCCCCCAACCCTGAACCCTGACCCCAAGTACAGTCCCCCAACCCTGAACACTGTCCCCTGACCCCAAGTACAGTCCCCAACCCTGAACTCTGACCCCAAGTACAGTCCCCAACCCTGAACCCTGACCCCTGACCCCAAGTACAGTCCCCAACCCTGAACTCTGACCCCAAGTACAGTTCCTCAACCCTGAAGCCTGAACTCTGACCTCAAGTACAGTCCCCCAACCCTGAACTCTGACCCCAAGTACAGTCCCCCAACCCTGAATCCCGAACCCTGAACCCAAGTACAGTCCACCAACCCTGAACCCAGAACTCTGACCCCAAGTACAGTCCCCCAAGCCTGAAACCTGACTTCTGACCCCAAGTACAGTCCCCCAACCCTAAACCCTGACCTCTGACCCCAAGTACAGTCCCCCAACCCTGAACTCTGACCCCAAGTACAGTCCCCCAACCCTGAACCCTGAACTCTGACCCCAAGCACAGTCCCCCAACCCTGAACCCTGAACCCTGACCCCAAGTACAGTCCCCCGACCCTGAACCCTGACCCCGAGTACAGGCCCCCAACCCTGAACTCTGACCCCAAGTACAGTCCCTCAATCCTGAACCCTGACCCCTGACCCCAAGTACAGTCCCCCAACCCCGAACCCCGAACCCTGACCCAAGTACAGCCTCCCAATCCTGAACCCTGACCCCTGACCCCAAGTACAGTCACCCAACCCTGAACCCTGACCCCAAGTACATTCCCCCAACCCTGAACCCTTTCTCCTGACCCCAAGTACAGTCCCCTAACCCTGAACCCTGAACCCAAGTACAGTTCCCCCAACCCTGAAGCCTGACCCCAAGTACAGTCCCCCAAACCTGAACCCTGAACTCTGACCCCAAGTACAGACCCCAAGCCTGAACTCTGACCACAAGTACAGTCCCCCAACCCTGAACCCTGACCCCAAGTACAGTCCCTCAACCCTGAACCCTGACCCCTGACACCAAGTGCAGTGCCCAACACCCGAATCCTGAACCCTGACCCCGAGTACAGTCCCATAGCACTGATGCCTGAACCCTGACCCCAAGTACAGTCCCCGAACCCTGAACCCTGACCTCTGACCCCCAAGAACAGTCCCCCAACCCTGAACGCTGACCCCAAGTACAGTCCCCCAACCCTGAACCCTGACCTCTGACCCCCAAGAACAGTCCCCCAACCCTGAACCCTGAACTCTGACCCCAAGTACAGTCCCCCAACCCTGAACCCTGACCCCTGACCCCAAGTACAGTCCCCAACCCTGAACTCTGACCCCAAATACAGTTCCTCAACCCTGAACCCTGAACTCTGACCTCAAGTACAGTCCCCCAACCCTGAACTCTGACCCCAAGTACAGTCCCCCAACCCTGAATCCCGAAGCCTGAACCCATGTACAGTCCCCCAACCCTGAACCCTGAACTCTGACCCCAAGTACAGTCCCCCAAGCCTGAAACCTGACTTCTGACCCCAAGTACAGTCCCCCACCCTGAACCCTGACCTCTGACCCCAAGTACAGTCCCCCACCCTGAACCCTGAACTCTGACCCCAAGTACAGTCCCCCAACCCTGAACTCTGACACCAAGTACAGTCCCCCAACCCTGAACCCTGAACCCTCACCCCAAGTACAGGCCCCCAATCCTGAACCCTGAACTCTGACCCCAAGTACAGCCACTCAATCATGAACCCTGACCCCAAGTACAGTCCCTCAATCCTGAAGCCTGACCCCTGACCCCAAGTACAGTCTCCCAACCCTGAACCCTGACCCCTGACCCCAAGTACAGTCACCCAATCCTGACCCCTGCCCCCAAGTACAGTCACCCAACCCTGAACCCTGACCCCAAGTACGTCCCGCAACCCTGAACTCTGACTCCAAGTACAGTCCCCCAAACCAGAACCCTGAACTCTGACCCCAAGTACAGTCCCCCAACCCTGAACCCTGAACGCAAGTACAGTCCCTCAACGCTGAACCCTGCCCCTGACCCCAAGTACAGTGCCCAACACCTGAACCGTGAACCCTGACCCCAAGTACAGTCCCACAACCCTGAACCCTGACCCCTGACCCAAAGTACAGTCCCCAACCCTGAACTCTGACCCCAAGTACAGTCCCCCAACCCTCAGCGCTGAACTCTGACCCCAAGTACAGACCCCAACGCTGAACTCTGATCAAAAGTACAGTCCCTCAACCCTGAACCCTGAACTCTGACCCCAAGTACAGTCCCCCAACCCTGAACCCTGACCCCAAGTACAGTCCCCCAACCCTGAACTCTGACCCCAAGTACAGTCCCCCAACCCTGAACCCTGACCCCTGACCCCAAGTACAGTCCCCAACCCTGAACTCTGACCCCAAGTACAGTTCCTCAACCCTGAACCCTGAACTCAGACCTCAAGTACAGTCCCCCAACCCTGAACTCTGACCCCAAGTACAGTCCCCCAACCCTGAATCCCGAACCCTGAACCCAAGTACAGTCCACCAACCCTGAACCCAGAACTCTGACCCCAAGTACAGTCCCCCAAGCCTGAAACCTGACTTCTGACCCCAAGTACAGTCCCCCAACCCTAAACCCTGACCTCTGACCCCAAGTACAGTCCCCCAACCCTGAACTCTGACCCCAAGTATAGTCTCCCAACCCTGAAACCTGAACTCTGACCCCAAGTACAGTCCCCCAACCCTGAACCCTGAACCCTGACCCCAAGTACAGTCCCCCGACCCTGAACCCTGACCCCGAGTACAGGCCCCCAACCCTGAACCCTGAACTCTGACCCCAAGTACAGTCCCTTAATCCTGAACCCTGACCCCAAGTACAGTCCCCCAACCCTGAACCCCGAACCCTGACCCAAGTACAGCCTCCCAATCCTGAACCCTGACCCCTGACCCCCAAGAACAGTCCCCCAACCCTGAACGCTGACCCCAAGTACAGTCCCCCAACCCTGAACCCTGACCTCTGACCCCCAATAACAGTCCCCCAACCCTGAACCCTGAACTCTGACCCCAAGTACAGTCCCACAACCCTGAACACTGACCCCGGACCCCAAGTACAGTCCCTCAACCCTGAACTCTGACCCCAAGTACAGTCCCCCAACCCTGAACCCTGACCCCTGACCCCAAGTACAGTCCCCCAACCCTGAACTCTGACACCAAGTACAGTCCCCCAACCCTGAACCCTGACCCCAAGTACAGTCCCCCAACCCTGAACCCTGAACTCTGACCCCAAGTACAGTCCCCCAACCCTGAACCCTGAACCCTCAGCCCAAGTACAGGCCCCCAATCCTGAACCCTGAACTCTGACCCCAAGTACAGCCCCTCAATCATGAACCCTGACCCCAAGTACAGTCCCCCAACCCAGAACCCCGAACCCTGACCCGAAGTACAGTCTCCCAATCCTGAACCCTGACCCCTGACCCCAAGTCAATTCACCCAACCCTGAACCCTTACTCCTGACCTCAAGTACAGGCCCACCATCCTGAACTCTGACCCCAAGTACAGTGTCGCAACCCTGAACTCAGACCCCAAGTACAGTCCCCCATACCTGAACCCCGAACCCTGACCCCAAGTACCCCAAGTACCCCATTCAGCGACTCAGACACACAGAGACAGAGACACGGAGACTCTGAGACACAGAGACACCTGGACACAGACTCTGAGACTCAGAGACTTAGAGACACAGAGGCACCCAGACTGAGAGACACAGCGACTCAGTGACAGAGAGAATCAGAAACTCAGTGAAACAGAGACACAGAGACAGAGAGATTCAGAGACTCGGAGACTCAGAGAAACAGAGACACAGAGACTCTGGGACTCAGGGACTCAGAGAAACAGCGATACAGGGACACAGAGACACAAAGACTCAGAGTCTAAGAGATTCAGAGACACAGAGACTCTGGGACTCAGGGACTCAGAGACACAGAGATACAGGGACACAGAGACACAGAGATACAGGGACACTGAGACATAGAGACTCAGAGTCTAAGAGACTCAGAGACACACACACACAGAGACAGAGAGACACAGACACTCAGAGACAAAAATCCTCAGAGATACAGAGACTGAGAGACAAAGAGAATCAGAGACATCAAGACAGAGAATCACAGAGCCGAACAGTAACCCGAACCCTAACCTGAACGCTAACCCTAACCCTAATGCCTAAACTCAACCCTAACCATAACCCAGAACCTAACCCTAATGCCTAACCACAACCCTAACTCTAACCCTAACAATAACACTAACGATAAACATAAACCGAACCCTAATCTAACCATAACCACAACCCAGACTGTAACCCTAACACCAAACTCCAATCGTAATGCCTAACCCTAACCCTAACACTAACACTAACTATAAACCGAAACCTAAACCTAATCCTAACCCACACCGTAACCTTAACCCAGAACGTAACCCTAACACAGACCGTAACCCTAACCCTAATACCAATCCCTAACCCTAATGCCGAACCCTAACCCTAACCCTATCCCTAACCAGAACCCAGACCATAACCATAACCCTAACACCAAACCCTAACGCCAAACCCTAACGCCGAACCCTAACCCTAATACCTAACCCTAACGCTAACACTAATCATAAACCTAACGCTAACCCGAACCCTAACCCAGACCATAAGCCTAACCCAAACACAAAACCCTAACCCGAATGCCAACCCTAATCCTCACGCTAACATTAACCATAAACCTAACCCTAACCCTAACACCAAACCCTAACCCTAAAGCCTAACCATAACTCGAAAGCTAACCCGAGCCCTAACACTAACAATAACCAGAAACCTAAACCAAACCTTAACCATAACAAAGACCGTAACCCGAACCCGAGCACAAAACCCAAACCCTAATGCCTAACCCTAACATAAACCCTAACCCTAACTCTAACTACAAACCGAACCCTAACCCTAACCCTAACCATAACCCAGACCGTAACCCTAACACCAACCATAAACCTAAACCTAACCCTAACACTAACCCCAACCATAACCCAGAACGTAACCCTAACACCAAACCCAAACCCTAATGCCGAACCCTAACCCTAACACTAACCATAAACCGAAACCTAACCCTCACCCTAACCAGAACCCAGACCATAATCCTAACCCTAATGCCTAACCCTAACCCTAACCCTTACCCTAACACTAACGCGAAGACAACCAAAAACCTACACCTAATCCTAACCCAGACCGTAACCCGAACCCAAACACCAAACCCGAACACCAAACTGTAACCCTAATGCCAAGCCGAACCCTAACCCTAACGCTAACACTAACCATAAACCAAAACCTAACCCTAACATAGACCGTAACCCGAACCCTAACACCAAACTCTAACCCGAATGCCTCACCCGAACCCGAACCCTAACCCTGTCATTAACTCTCACCCCCAGCCATAACCCCAACCATATCTCTAACACTAACCCTAATCCCAACAATAACCCGAACCCTAACCCTCACCCTAATGCAAAACCCTAACCCTATCATAAACCCTAAACTCAACCTGAACCCTAATCCAAGACCCTAACACTAACTCTAACCCTAATCGCTAACCATAACAGTAAAACTAACCCTAACCCTAACCCTAATCCCTAACCCAAATCTTAACACCTAACGCTAACCCTAACCTCAACCCTAACTCCAACCCTCACACCGAACCTGAACCCTAACTCTAATCCTAACCCTAACCCTCACCATAATCCAAACACCGAACCCGAACAACTATCCCAAACACGAACCTAGCCCTAACATTAACCCTGACAATAATCCAAATATCAAATCTTAAACCTAACCCTAACCCTAACTTTAATCCTAACCCTGAACCGAACCATAATCCAAACACCTAAACCCTAAACCTGACCCTAACACTAACCCTCACCTTAACTCTAATCCTAACCCGAACCCTAACATAACCCTAAATCTCAACCTAACCGTAACCGTAACACGATCCAAAAACTCTAAATTTAACCCTAATCTGAACCTTAACTCCAACCCTAACCCTAACCCTAACCCATGCACTAGCCCTAACCGGAGCCCTAACACTAAATCTAATGCTAACCCGAGCCCTAAACCTAACTCGAACCTTAATCTAAACCCTAACCCTAACTCGAACTCAAACACTAATCCTAACACAAAGACTAACGCGAACCCGAACCCCAATCCAAACCCGAACACTAACTCTAATTGTAAACCTAACCCGAACTCTAACCATAACCTTACCCATAACTCTAACACTGAACCTAAACCAAACGTTGACTCTAATGCTAACCCTAACCTAACCCTAACCCTATCCCGAACCCGAAACCTATCCCTATCGCTATCCTGAACCCGAATGCTAACTCTAACGCTAAACATAACCCTAACCATTTTCGAACCCTAACTGTAATCCTAACCCTAACCCTGACTCTAACCCTAAGCCTATCCCTAAATCTAATCCTAACTCGCTCCCCAACCCTAACCCTAACCCTAACTCTAATCCTAACCCTAACCCTAACCCTAACTCTAACCCTAACCCTAACCCTAACCCTAACCCTAACCCTAACCCTAACCCTAACCCTAACCCTAACCCTAACCCTAACCCTAACCCAAAATGTAATCCTAACCCTAACCCTAACTCTCACCCTAACCCTATCCCAAACTCTAATCCTAATCTTATCCCTAACTCTAACGTTAACCCTAACCCTAACTCTAACCCTAAACTCTAACCCGAATCCTAACGATAACCCGAGCCCTAAACCTAAGCCTAACTCTAACCCTAATCTAAAACCGAACCCAAACTACAACCCTCACCCTAATTCTAATCCTAACCCTAACCCTAAATCTAACGCTACCCTAAACCTAACCCTAAACCTAACTTTAACCTGAACCCTATCCGTAACTCTAACCCTAACCCTAATCTGACCCTAACTCTAATGCAAAGCCAAACCTAACCCTAACTCTAACCCGAACCCGAACCCTCACTCTAACCCAAACTCTAATCTTAACCCTAACCCTAACCCTAATCCTCACTCTAACCCTAGCCCGAAACATATCTCTAACTCTAACCCTAACCCGAACACTAACCCAACCCTAACGCTAACCCTAGCCCTAAACCTAACCCTAACTCTAACCCTAATCTAAACCCTAACCCAAACTTGAACCCAAACCCTAATCCGAACACTAAGACGAAATCTAACCCCAACTCTAATGCTAACCCTAACCCTAACCCGAACCCTTCACCCTAAACCAAACCATAATCCTAATGCTAACCCTAACCCTAACCCTAAATCTAACCATAACCCAAACACTAACCTTAGCCCTAAACCTAACCCGAACTCTAACCCTAATCTAAAACCGAGCCCAAACTCGAACCCAAACCCAAATCCGAACACTAAGATCAACCCTAACCCTATCCATAACTCTACACCTAACCCTAAACCTAACTCTAACTCTAATGCTAACACTAACCTAACCCTAAACCTTACCCTAACCCTGACCATAACCCTAACTCTAATCCTAACCCTAACGCTGACTCTAACCCGAACTCTAACCTTAACCCTAAACCTAACCCTAACCCTAAATCTAACGCTAAATCTAACGCTAGGCGTAACCCTAACCTAACTGTAACCCTCACTGTAATCCTAACCCTTACCCTAACTCTAACCCTAACACTAAACATAACCCTAACCCTAACCCGAACCCTAAACCGAATGCTAACTCTAACGCGAAGCCTAACCCTAACCTAACCCTAACCTAACTGTAACCCTAACCCTAACCCTAACTCTAACCTTAACCCTATCCCGAACTCTAATCCGAATCCTATCCCTAACATTAACCCTTAATCCTGACCCAAACCATAATCCTAATACTAACCCTAACACTAACCCTAACTCTATCCCTAACCCTAACCCTAACTCTAACCTGAATCCTAAAACTAACTCGAACCCTAACCCTAACTCTAACCCTAACCCTAGCCCTAAACCGAACCCTAACTCCAACGCTAATCTGAACCCTAACCCAAACTCAAACCCAAAACCAAATCCTAACGTGAAGACTAACCCTAACCCTAACTCTAATCCTATACCTAACCCTAACTCTAACGCAAACCCTAAACCTAACCCTAACTCTAGCACTAACCCTAACTCTAACCCTAACCCTAAACCTAACCCTCACTCTAACTCGAACCCGAATCCTAAACCTAACTGTAACCTTAAGCCTAACTCTCGCCCGAACCCTAACGCTAACCCTAGCCCGAAACATAACCCTAACTCAAACCCTAATCTAAACCCTAAACAAAACTCGAACCCAAAACCTAACCCGATCACTAAGATTAACCCTAACCCTAAGTCTAATCCTAACCCTAACCCTAACTCTAACGCTAACCCTAAAACTAACCCTAACCCTAACTCTAATGCTAACGCTATCCTAACCCTAACCATAACCCTATCCCTAACCCTCACCCTATCGCTATCCCGAACCCTAACCCTATTCTGAACACTAACGCTAACTCTAACGCGAACCCTAACCCTAACCTAACTCTAACCCTAACTGTAATCGTAACCCTAATGCTTACCCTAGCCCTAAACCTAATGTTCTTATGTTCTAACCCAAATATAAACCCTAACCCAAACTCAAACCCAAACCCTAAACCTAACACTAAGACTAACGCTAACACTAACTCTAATTCTAACCCTACATGTAACTCTAACCTGAACTCTAAGCCTAACCCTAACTCTAATGCTAACCCTAACCCTAATTCTAACCCAAACACCTAACCTTAAATCTAACCCCAACACGAACCCATACCCTAACTCTAATCTTAACCCAAAGCATAACCCTAACCCTAACCCTAATGCACTAGCCCTAACCCCAGCCCTAACACTAAATCTAACGCTAACCTGAGCCCTGAACTTAACCCTCACTCTAACCTTAATCTAAACCCTAACCCGAACTCAAACCCAAACCCTAATCCTAACACTAAGACAAACCCTAAACCTAACACGAACCCTAATACTAACGCTAACTCTAACGCTATCCCTAACCCTAACATTAACCCAAACACTAACGGTAACCCTAGCCCTAAACCGAATCCTAACTCTAACCCGAATCTAAACCATAACCCAAACTCGAACCCCAGCCCTAATCTGAACACTAAGACTAACCCTAACCCTATCCGTAATTCCAAACCTAAACCTAACTCTAATGCTAACCCGAACACTCTCCTTATCCCGAACCCTAACCCTATCTTTAACCCGAACGCGAACTCGAATGCGAAACCTAACCCGAACCTAAATCTAACCCTAGCTGTAATCCTAACTCTAACCCTAACTCTAACCCAAAGACCATCCCAAACTCTAACCCTAACCCTATCCCTAACTCTAATCCGAACCCAAACCCGAACTCTAATCATAACCCTAACCCTAACCGTAACTCGAACCCGAACCCTAACCCTAACCCCAACCCGAACTCTAATGCTAACCCTAACTAACCCTAACTCTAACTGTAACCCTAACCCTAAGCCTATCCCTAACCCTATCCCTATCCCAAAACCAAACCCGATGCCAAAATCGAATGTTAATTCAAACGTTAACCCAAACCAAACTCTAACCCCAATTGTAATCCTAACACTAACTCTAACCCGAACCCTATCCATAATCTAATCCTAATCCTATCCCTCACTCTAACCATAACCCGAACTCTAACCCGAACTCGAACCCAAACCCTTACCCTAACGCTAACTCTAATCCTAACCCTAACCCTAACCTGAACAAAACTCTAACCCAAACTCCAGCCTTAACCCGAACCCAAACCCTAATCCAAATACAAACCCTAACCCTAAAAGTAACCCGAACCCGAAACCTAAATCTAACCCTAACCCGAAACCTAACTCTAACCCTAACCCTAAATCTAACCCTAACCCTAACACTAACCCTAGCCCCAAACCTAACCCAAATCTAAACCCTAACCCAAACTCAAAGCCTAATCTGGGGTAAGGGGAGATACGAAGAAGTCAGGAAGTTACTTGGACAAATAAACTGGAAGGAGGCGTTCTTAGGGAAAAGTACTGAAGGAAGGTGGCAGATATTCAAGGAATATGTGTCTGGAGCTCTGAATGACAACGTTCCGATGAGACAAGGGGGTTTTGGTGGGTCGCGGGAACCGTGGTGCACGAAGGCTGTGTTGAACCTAGTCAGGAGGAAAGGGAAGGTGTACAAGAGGTTCAGGGAATTAGGAGATGTTAAAGATCTTGAGGAGTATAAGGACTGTAGAAGGGAGCTTAAAAGGGAAATTAGGAGAGCCAGAAGGGGTCATGAGAAGACCTTGGCGAGTAAGATTAAGGAGAATCCCAAGGCCTTCTATAAATATGTGAAAGGTAAAAGGATAAGAAGAGAAGGGATAGGACCTATAAAAGGTGAGGGGGGAAAGGTTTGTGTGGAACCAGAAGAAATGGCGGAGGTGCTTAACGAGTACTTCGCCTCAGTATTCACGATGGAAGCTGATCTGGGAGATTTTGTTATGGATTTGCAGCAGATGGAAAGGATTGAGTACGTGAATATTAAGGAGGAGGATGTGTTGGAACTTTTGAATTCTATCAAGGTAGATAAGTCGTCGGGACCAGATGGGATGTACCCCAGGATACTGTGGGAGGCGAGGGAAGTGATTGCAGAGCCCCTGGTGATGATCTTTGCGTCGTCAATGGAGACGGGAGAGGTTCCGGAGGATTGGAGGATTGCGGATGTAGTTCCTATTTTGAAGAAAGGGAACAGAGATAGCCCGGGAAATTACCGACCGGTGAGTCTGACCTCAGTGGTTGGTAAGCTGATGGAGAGGCTTCTGAGGGACAAGATTTACGAACATTTGGAGAGGTTTGACATGATCAGGAATAGTCAGCATGGATTTGTCAAGGGCAGGTCGTGCCTTACAAGCCTAGTTGAGTTCTTCGATAATGTGACTGAACACATTGACGAAGGAAGTGTCGTGGACGTGGTGTACATGGACTTCAGCAAGGCATTTGATAAGGTCCCCCATGCAAGACTTCTTGAGAAGGTGAGAGGGCATGGGATCCAAGGGCCTTTGGCCTTGTGCATCCAGAACTGGCTTGCCTGCAGAAGGCAGAGAGTGGTTGTGGATGGGTCTTTTTCTGCATGGAGGTCAGTCACCAGTGGAGTGCCCCAGGGATCTGTTCTGGGACCCTTGTTGTTTGTCATTTTCATAAATGACCTGGATGAGGAAGTGGAGGGATGGGTAAGTAAGTTCGCTGATGACACGAAGGTTGGTGGTGTTGTGGATGGTCTGGAAGGATGTCAAAAGTTGCAGCAGGACATAAATAGGATGCAGGACTGGGCGGAGAAGTGGCAGATGGACTTCAATGCGGATAAATGTGTAGTCGTCCATTTTGGCAGAACCAACGGGATGAACGAGTACACTATCAAGGGCAGAAGTCTGAGTAGTGTTGAGGAGCAGAAGGATCTTGGGGTCCGGGTCCACAAGACTCTTAAATCGGCCTCGCAGGTGGAGGAGGTGGTCAAGAAGGCGTATGGTGTACTGGCCTTCATTAATCGAGGGATTGAGTTTTGGAGTTGGTAGGTAATGCTGGAACTTTATAAGACCCTTGTCAGGCCTCATTTGGAGTACTGTGCGCAGTTCTGGTTGCCTCACTATAGGAAAGATGTAGAAGCTATTGAAAGGGTACAGAGGAGATTTACGAGGATGTTGCCTGGACTGGGAGGCATGCCTTATGAAGTTAGGTTGAGGGAGCTGGGACTCTTTTCCCTGGAGAGACGAAGGTTGAGAGGCGACCTGATAGAAGTTTATAAAATGTTGAGAGGAATAGATAGGGTGGACTCACAGAGGCTATTTCCCCAGTTTGAAATGGTCGCTACAAGAGGACACAGATTTAACGTGCGGGGAGGGAGGTTCAGAAGTGATGTTAGGGGTAAGTTTTTCACTCAGAGGGTGGTGAGTGAATGGAATCGGCTGCCGTCAGTGGTGGTGGAGGCGAACTCGCTGGGGTCTTTTAAAAGGCTTCTGGATGAGTATATGGGGTTTAATGAGATTGAGGGTTATAGATAGGTCTATAGATTGGTAGGTGTTGATGTGATCGGCGCAACTCGTGGGCCGAAGGGCCTGTTTGTGCTGTAGTGTTCTATGTTCTATGTTCACTAAGGCTAACTCTAACCCTATTTGTAATCCTAACCCTAACCTTAAATCTAACCCCAACAGTAACACTAACCCTATCCTTAACTCTAACCCTAACCCTACACCTAACCGTAACTCTAATGCGAACCCGAATCTAACCCTAACCCGATCCGTATCCTTAAACCTATCCCTAACCCGAACCCGATCCCTAACTCTAACCCTAAACGTAATCCTAACCCTAACCCTAAGCCTATCCCTAACTCTAATCCTAACCCTATCCCAAACTCTAATCCTAACTCCAACCCTAACCCGAAATCTAACCCCAACTCTAACCCAAACCTGAACCCTATCCCTAACCCTAACTCTAATCCTAACCCTCACTCGAATGCTAACCCTAACCAAACCCGAACCCTAACGCTAACTCTAACGCTAACCCGAACTCGAACCTAACTCTAACTGTAACTGTTATCCTAACCCTAACCGTATCCCTAACTCTAAACCTAAACCTATCCCGAACTCTAATCCTAACCGTAACCCTAACCCTAAACCAGACCGTAACCCTAACCCTAACACCAAACCTTAACCCTAACACCAAACCTTAACCCTAACACCAAACCTTAACCCTAACCCTATAATTAACTCGAACGCCGAACCCTGACCCCAACCATATCCCTAACCCTAATCCCAAACCTAACCCTAACCCTAATCCCAACCCTAATCCTAAACCTAATCCTAATCCGAACCATAACCCTAACCCGAACCCAAACCCTAACGCTAAACCCGAACGCTATCATTAACCCTAAACCTGACCATAACCCTAATCCAAGCCCCTAACACTAATTCAAACCCGAATCGCTAACCATAACAGTAAAACTAACCCTAACCCTCACCCTAATCCCCAACCCTAACCCTAACACCAAAAGCTAACCCCAACACCTAACTCTAACCCGAACTCTAACTCTAATCCTAACACGAAACCCTCACCCTAATCCTAATTCTAATCCTAACCCTAACCATAATCCAAACACCTATCTCTAACACGAACACTAACACCTAATACTAACACGAAGACTAGCCCTAACCCTAAGCATAATCAAAATACCTAATCCTAAACGTAACCCAAACCCAAACTCTAATACAAAGAACAAACAAAGAACAACCCAGCACGGGAAACAGGCCCTTCGGCCCAACGAGCCCACGCCGCCGCATCGCCCTACACCTATTCTGCCCTGCGTGTCTACAAATAGAACCCCTGACTTAGCCAGATTCAGGGGAGAATAGTGTCAATTTGGTAAAACCAATCAGCCTAAGAGCACATCCCCGGGGTGTGGGAGGAAACCGGAGCGCCCGGAGGAAACCCACGCAGACACGGGGAGAATGTACAAACTCCCACAGACACAGGCCCAAATCCATGTATCTGCACAGCTAGCAGTGCTAGTCACTGAGCTGTTGCGGTGCCCGTCTACCGGTCCAGGATCAAGCACACACACCAACATGAAGTACTAGGCCACTCCTGGACTTCCAAGAGCAGCCCACGCACGACCCGCCGTGTGCATGCCCCTCGTTTGACACGAGGTGGACCTCCACCTGTGGAATAAAGACAAAAAGTATTAATCATACAGCCTGCCCTTCCGGTGTCTCCCGAGGTTTAACCCTATTTAATAGCCCCTACCATATCCCTCCATCCTCGTTTCACTCATGTGTCTATCTAACTGCATCTTAAACAAGTCCAACGTTCCTGCCTCCACCACCCTACTCGGTAGCGCATTCCAGACCCCCACAACTCTCTGCGTAAAGAACCTTCCTCTTACCTCCAAATTATACCTCCCCCCCCTCACCCTTAAGTGATGACCTCTTGTGTTCGTACCCAGTCTAGGGAGCAGTCTCTCACTATTAACCCTATCTATTCCCTTCAGTATCTTATATACCTCTATCATGTCCCCTCTCAATCTCCGTCTTTCCAAGGAGAATAGCCCCAGTCTCTTCAGTCTCTCCTCGTAACCCAGTCCCTCCATGCCAGGCAACATCCTGGTATACCTCCTCTGCACCCTTTCCAGAGCCTCCACGTCCTTCCGGTAGTAAGGTGACCAGAACTGGACGCAGTACTCCAAATGCAGTCTAACCAACGTTCTATACAACTGAAGCATTAGACGGCAGCTTTTATACTCTAAGCCCCTTCCTATAAAGGCTAACATCCCATAAGCCTTCCTAACAACCTTCTCTACTTGTGACGCAACCTTCATGGATTTGTGGACCTGCACTCCCAGGTCCCTCTGTGTTTCTATACTCCTAATTTATCTACCTTTAATCACATAGCTCCTCTCTGCATTATTCCGTCCAAAATGCATCACCTCGCATTTGTCAGGATTAAATGCCATCTGCCACCTATCTGCCCACTGCACCAACCTATCTATATCCTGTTGTATCACCTGACAATCCAGTTCTGTACCCGCCAACCCTGCCATCTTGGTGTCATCAGCAAACTTGCTGATCGCACCACCTACACTCTCTTCCAAGTCATTTATGTAGACTACAAAGAGGAGAGGTCCCAGTACTGAGCCCTACGGCACACCACTGGTCACTGGCCTCCAGCCCGACAAGGTACCCTCCACAACTACCCTCTGTCTCCTATTTCCCAGCCAGTTCTCAATCCACCTAGCTACCTGACCTCGTATCCCATGCGCCTTAACCTTTTCTACCAGCCTACCGTGAGGGACTTTGTCAAACGCCTTACTGAAATCCATATAGATGACATCAACGGCTCTCCCATCGTCAACCGTTTTTGTCACCTCCTCAAAGAATTCCACCAGATTCGTAAGGCAAGACCTCCCTCTAACAAAGCCATGTTGCGTATCCCCGATCAGATCGCAACGCTCCAAATGCTCGTACATCCTACCCCTAAGTATTTTTTCCATTAACTTCCCTACCACCGATGTCAAACTCACCGGTCTATAATTCCCAGGGTTATCCCTACTACCTTTTTTGAACAGCGGGACCACATTTGCTACCCTGCAGTCTTCTGGGACCTCACCTGTGTCCAAAGAAGAGACAAAGATTTGCGTCAGAGGCCCAGCAATTTCATCTTTCACCTCCCTAAGCAGCCTGGGATAAATACCATCAGGCCCCGGAGCTTTATCCGGCCTAACGCTACCTAAAAGCCCTAGCACTTCCTCCCTCGTAATAGATATTTCCTGCAACTGATCCTCAGCTCCCTCTAACAGACCGCATGATTCCGAACCCCTCTCCTTCGTGAATACCGACGCAAAGTATTCATTCAGGAGCTCCCCCATTCCCTCCGACTCAATACATATCTCCCCACTTTTGTCCCTAAGAGGACCAATTTTCCCTCTAACTACTCTCTTGCTCCTAATTTAGGAATAAAATGCCTTCGGATTTTCCTTAATCCTACCAGCCAAAGCCATTTCATGCCTCCTCTTCGCCCTTCTAATTCCTCTTTTTAGCTCCCTCCAACTCTCTCTATATTCCTCCAGCACACTCTCCGTACCCAGTCGTTTCGACCTAACATACGCCTCCCTCTTCTTCCTGACCAAGTCTTCAATATCCCCCGTAATCCACGGCTCTCTAATCCTACCTTTCCCATCCTTTCGCTTAACCGGAACATATCTCCCCTGCAACCATTTCATTTTGCCCTTAAAAGCTTCCCACTTGCCAACCGTGGACTTTCCAGCTAACAGTCCCTCCCAGTCAGTGTCCTGCAGCTCCCTCCTAATCCTGCTATAGCTCGCCTTTCCCCAGTTCAGCACACTCCCGTTCGGCCGGCACTCGTCCCTTTCCATTTTTATCCTAAAGTAGACGGACTTGTGGTCACTGTTTGCCACATGTTCGCCTACCTCTACCTCACCCACCTGCCCCGGCTCGTTTCCCAACACTAAATCCAGTATAGCCCCTCCCCTAGTCGGGCAAGTTACATATTGTTCTAGCGACCCTTCCATAACACATTTCACAAACTCCTCTCCCTCCGTACCCCCAGCTCTAGGCCCCCTCCAATTCACTCCGGGAAAATTAAAATCACCCACTACAACCACTCTATTCTTTCTGCACCTGTCCAAAATGCCCCTGCAAATTCCCTCCTCCACTGACTTTGGGCTGTTGGGTGGCCTATAGTACACCCCTAGCAGTGTGATCTCTCCCTTTTTATTCCTCAACTCCACCCACAGTGACTCAATCCCTATCTCTTCCATATCGTCCTCCCTCTGCACTACTGTGATGTTTTCCTTGACTAACAGTGCCACCCCTCCACCTCTCTTCAACCCTCCTCTGTCACACCTAAAACACTTGTACCCAGGAACATTCAGCTGCCAGTCCTGCCCTTCCCGTAACCACGTCTCCGTTACAGCCACCACATCCAACTGCCTCACAAACATCAAGGCCCTAAGCTCATCCGTTTTCCCTGCCACACTCCTAGCATTGAAACAGACACAGTTCAACCCACAAGTGTCCCTCGGAACCTCCTTCTCCCTTATAATTTTCCTTTCACCCGACTCTCTCCCAGCCACCTCCCCACCCCCCCTCCCTATTAGTTTAAACCCTTCGTAAACACCCCAGCTAACCTCCCTGCTAAGACACTAGTCCCCCTCCCGTTCAAATCCTCCCCACCCCTCCTGTACAGTTGCCCTTCTCTCCTAAACACCTCCCAGTGATCCACAAAAGTAAACCCCTCTACCCTACACCAGTCCCTCAACCATGCATTCAACTGCATGATCTCGTCATTCTTAGCCCTGCTCGTACTGGGCAGCAACCCAGACAGTGCCACCCTGGAGGTCCTGCTCTTTAGTTTGGCCCCCAACTCCCTAAATTGCCTACGGACCTCTCCCCTACTCCTCCTTCCTATGTCCCCCTCCCCTACGTGTACTATGACCTCTGCCTGGGTCCCCTCCCCTTTCAAAATTCCCTCTACCCTTTCCATTATATCCTTTACCCCTGCTCCAGGGAGGCAGACCACCATCCTGGAGTCGCGCCCTTGCCCACAGAACCTCCTATCAATCCCTCGGACCCTCCCATCCCCTACCACTATCACCTTACCAGCCCCCTTCCGTCCCTCTAAGTCAGTCTCCCCTTCCTTCCTATTTTTCTGTGCCCCTGCCGACGAACCTTGGGGGGCCTCCGGGGAGGCCGGGGGACCCTGACTACTCTTCTTCTTCCTCTTTCCCCTCCTAACAGTCGTCCATCCTCCCTTCTCTTCAGCCCTTGAGACCTCCTCCTGCTCATGGTTCCCAGCCATTATCTCCTCATTCTCCCTAACTAGAAACGCATCTTCCAGCCTCCCCTCGAGTTGCCTGACCCGGGCCCTCAACCGCTGCAGTTCTAAACATTTACTGCAGATGTGTACCTTGGGGACACGTGACACCACCAGGAACTCCCACATGTGGCACCGGACGCAACTTACATTCCTCCCTATATTCCCTGCCATGTCCCAACCTCCTGTAAGCTCCCAAAGGTAGAAATCTGTCACTCACCTTCTCTAAGCCTACTCTCACCTAAGCCCAGCGAGCCAAAGCCCTTCTCACTCAGTTCCCACTCACTCCGCTGCCCGCTCCCGACGCTGCCCGCTCTATACTGCTACCCCTTTTTTATACCCCCCGCTCCCCCTTAACGACAATCCCCTGGCCTAACTTCCGGTACGGAAGTAAACTACACTCTAATCTTAACACGAACCCTAACCATAATCCAAACACGTAACCCTAAACCTAACCCTAACGCTAACCCTCACCCTATCTCGAATCCTAACCCTAACCATAATCCAAACACGTAACCCTAAACCTAACCCTAACGCTAACCCCCACCCTATCTCGAATCCTTTCCCTAACCATAATCCAAACACGTAACCCTAAACCTAACCCTAACGCTAACCCCCACCCTATCTCTAATCCTAACCCTAACCATAATCCAAACACGTAACCCTAAACCTAACCCTAACGCCCTATCTCTAATCCTAACCCTAACCCTAACCATAATCCAAACACCGAACCCGAAACCTAACCAAAACCCAAAAACTAACCATAACTCGAACCTTATCCCTAATCCTGACCCTAATTCCCTACACTAAACAGAGATTTTAAAGTATACCCTACACTAAACAGAGATTTTAAACAGTGCCCTGCACTAAACAGAGATTTTAAACAGTGCCCTACACTAAACAGAGATTTTAAACAGTGCCCTACACTAAACAGAGATTTTAAACAGTACCCTACACTAAACAGAGATTTTAAACAGTACCCTACACTAAACAGAGATTTTAAACAGTACCCTACACTAAACAGAGATTTTAAACAGTGCCCTACACTAAACGGAGATTTTAAACAGTACCCTACACTAAACAGAGATTTTAAACAGTGCCCTACACTAAACGGAGATTTTAAACAGTGCCCTACACTAAACAGAGATTTTAAACAGTGCCCTACACTAAACAGAGATTTTAAACAGTGCCCTACACTAAACAGAGATTTTAAACAGTACCCTACACTAAACAGAGATATTAAACAGTGTCCTACACTAAACAGAGATTTTAAACAGTGCCCTATACTAAACAGAGATTTTAAACAGTGCCCTACACTAAACAGAGATTTTAAACAGTACCCTACACTAAACAGAGATTTTAAACAGTGTCCTACACTAAACAGAGATTTTAAACAGTGCCCTACACTAAACAGAGATTTTAAACAGTACCCTACACTAAACAGAGATTTTAAACAGTACCCTACACTAAACAGAGATTTTAAACAGTGCCCTACCCTAAACAGAGATTTTAAACAGTGCCCTACACTAAACAGAGATTTTAAACAGTACCCTACACTAAACAGAGATTTTAAACAGTGCCCGACACTAAACAGAGATTTTAAACGGTGCCCTACACTAAACAGAGATTTTAAACAGTGCCCGACACTAAACAGAGATTTTAAACGGTGCCCTACACTAAACAGAGATTTTAAACAGTGCCCTACACTAAACAGAGATTTTAAACAGTGCCCTACACTAAACAGAGATTTTAAACGGTGCCCTGCAATAAACAGAGATTTTAAACAGTGCCCTACACTAAACAGAGATTTTAAACAGTGCCGTACACTAAACAGAGATTTTAAACAGTACCCTACACTAAACAGAGATTTTAAACAGTACCCTACACTAAACAGAGATTTTAAACAGTACACCAAAAGGCAATCCTCCTCTTGTAAATAGTCTGGGACAGTAAGGGACAATTTAGCATGGCCAATCTACCTAATCTACACATCTTGGGATACTAAGGGGCCACTTAGCATGGCCAATCCACATCTCCTACACATCCTTGTACATCCATGGGAAATTTAGCATGGCTAATCCACCTCTTGTACACATCTTGGGACACGAATGTGCAATTTAGCATGGCCAATCCACCTAAACTACTCAGCTTAGGACACTCAGGGGAATTTAGCAATAAGGGATAATTTAGCATGGCCAATCCACCTCTTGTACACAGCTTGGGACACAAACGGGATTTTAACATGTCCAATTGACCTCTCATCCACATCTTTAGCATCTAAGGATGGTCAATCCAGCTCTGGTACACATCTTGGGACACTAAGGAGCAATTTAGCATGGCAAATACACCTCTTGTACACATTTTGGAAGACTCAAGTGAATTTAGCGCGGTCAATCCACATCTTGTACACTGCTTGGGAGACAAAACGGCAATTTAACAAGATCAGTTCACACCTCGTACACACCTTGGAATACTAAGGGGAATTTAGCATCTCCAATCCATCTCTCATACACGGCTTGGGACACTAAGGAGCAATTTAACGTGACCAATCCACCCAACCTACACATCTTTGGCCGTGTCAGGGATTTTAACATGTCCAATTCTCATCCACATCTTGGGGCACTAAAGGAAATTTAGCCTGGCCAATCCGCCTCTCGTACGCATATTGGGACACTCAGGGGCAATTTATCATGGCCAATCCACCCAACCTGCACATCTTAGTACACTATGGGGAATTTGGCATGGCCAATAAACCTAATCCACACATCTTGGGACACTAAGGGGCAATTTAGTCTGGCGGATCCACCTAACCTACAAATCTTGCGACACTAAGTGGCAAATTAGCATTTCCAATCCACCGAACCTACATATTTGGGACAGTAAGGGGCAATTTAGCCTGGCCAATCCACCTAATCTACACACCTTGGAATAGGAAGGAGTAATTTAGCATGGCCAATTAACTGAACCCACACATCTTGGGACACTAAGGAACAATTTAGCATGGCCAGTCTTACTAAATCTATACATTTTTGGGCGCTAAGGGGCCATTTATCATGGCCAATCCACCACTCGTACACATCTTGGGACACTGAGGGGAATTTAGCCTGGCCAATCCACCTAATCTACAATAGTCTTCAGCCAGAGTGCTGAGCCGATGACCCTCCTGGCCTCCTCCAGTGGGCCCCAGCAACCCAGATATCAGTCCTCAGCCTCTTTGATTCACTCCATGTCATCTCAAGAAATGGCAGGAACAACAGCAAGATGGACTATTCTTTCAATGGGGAAAAAATCCCAGCTGTGCAGAGGGATCTGGGCGGCCTTGTGCAGGAATCTCAAGGAGTTGGTTTGCAGCAGGGGATGAAGAAGGAAACTGGAATTTTGTCCTTCGTTGCTGGAGGGATGGAGTTTAAAAGCAGCGAGGTTATGTATAAGGTGCTGGGGAGGACACATCTGGACAGTTTTGGTCTCCTGACTTGAGAAAAGGATATCCTGGGGGTGCAGAGGAGACTCACTGGGTCTCCCCAAACTGACAGAATTGTTCAAACAAGAGTTGGCCGTGACACAGATAACAGCCAAAGAGGGAAGAAATATTGGTGTAAAACAGGGACTGGGACAGGCCTCCGATGAGGAAGGACAGAATTGGAGAAGATAGGGGGTGCTGGGGGTGCTGGGGGTGGGGGTAAAAAGAGACAAGACAGCGTTAGGGGAAGGAAAGGAAAAATAATAGCTCCAGAGGCAACACAACAGACCTTATTCCAGATGGAGTCGGCCACACTGCAGAGGACACATTTGGTCAGTTTCAGGGAGAATTGTTGGTGGTGGAAGAGATGATGGAGACAGGGGGGTAACATTCAGTCTACACAAGTGGACCCAGGGCAACATTCGGTGACCAAGGTGTGAAAGCAGCTGAGGGGGATCCACGGGAATGCTCACAAATGGATTTCACAGGATCGTTCCCTGGAATAAAAGGGAAAAACTTCCTGTTTAGCGATTACTGATCGATGCATTTCCATCTCAAACCGTGGCTACGATATTGGCCAGTGGGATAATATCCAGGCGGGGAATCCCTCTTCAGTTAGACTCAGAACTGGCTGCACAGGGGGGAGAGTTTGAGGAAAGTCTTTAGGGATCAGACAGAGATTTCACCACCCACAGAGTTCAGGATTGGGGGAACGGATGAACAGAAGAACAGCTGAGCCAAAACCGTGATGGATGGAGGAAGCGATCGGGTCCAGTTTTTTCTGCAGGACAACAGAGAGCCACTCTTTCCAGGGGAATATGGGGTTAACACCTTTCCAACCAGTGAGTGGTCGGGCAAACGGGAGGAGGAGAGTGAGTGGGAGACAGAGAGGCAGAGTTTGAGGGACTGAGTGAACATTGTCCCAAACAACATCAACAGTGATGGGATAAGCTTGGCAGAAAGGGAATCCTCCCAAACTGCCGACACCAGGAGACTGGGCTACGGGCAAACTAATAAGGAACGATTCTGTGTCAGGTGGGAAAAGGACCTTTTGCTGTATTAACCACCAGACAGACACGGTCTTCAGTTGATGGGGAGTCTGGACTGGGATAGAGAGACGGGCTGGGCTAAAACTTTATCTGAACCAACAGCCTGGTATGGGTGAGATTCCCCAGTAAGAGACTGACAGCGACATCACTAACAATGTGGGATCATTCCCATTTGTAAATAGATATCAGGTTCGATAAAATGACAGTCGGAGAGAATTTATAGATAAGCAATGTGAGTAACTGAGAATATTGATAAAATTTACCTCTGAGACGGTTCATGAGTCAAAATACAGCGGGTTTTTAATTCAAAGCTCTGGGTTTTAACCCAGACATGTGGGAGAAACGGGTTCCAAACAAGGACTGCCAGACTGCTCCTGGAACACAAATAGAAGCCAGTATTTATACATCGGGAGTTTTAGTTACAAACAGGACAGAAACTCGCAATTCCCGTCACCTATATTCACACCTGACCATCTATACTCACACCTGACCATCTACACTCACACCTGAACATCTATACTCACCCCTGACCATCTATATTCACACCTGACCATTTATACTCACACCGGACCATCTATATTCTCCCCTGACCATCTATACTCACACCTGACCATCTATACTCACATCTGACCATCTATATTCACACCTGACAATCTATACTCACACCTGACAATCTATATTCACACCTGACCATCTATACTCACACCTGACGATCTATATTCACACCTGACCATCTATACTCACACCTCGCCATCTATATTCACACCTGACCATGTATATTCACACCTGACCATCTATACTCACACCTGACCATCTATATTCACACCTGACCATCTATACTCACACCTGACAATCTATATTCACACCTGACCATCTATACTCACAGCTGACCATCTATACTCACACCTGACGATCTATATTCACACCTGACCATCTATACTCACACCTCACATTCTATATTCACACCTGACCATCTATATTCACACCTGACCATCTATACTCACACCTGACCATCTATACTCGCAATTGAACGTCCACATTCCAAACAGACCATCTATATTCACCTCCGACAATCTACATTCACACCTGACCACCTATATTCACACCTGACCATCTATATTCCCACCTGACCATCTATACTCACACCGGACCATCTATACTCACGCCTGACCATCTATATTCACACCTGACCATCTATACTCACGCCTGACCATCTATATTCACACCTGAACATCTGTACTCACCCCTGACCATCTATATTCACACCTGACCACCTATATTCACACCTGACCATCTATATTCCCACCTGACCATCTATACTCACACCGGACCATCTATACTCACGCCTGACCATCTATATTCACACCTGACCATCTATACTCACGCCTGACCATCTATATTCACACCTGAACATCTGTACTCACCCCTGACCATCTATATTCACACCTGACCATCTATACTCACACCTGACCATCTATATTCGCAGCTGACCATCTATATTCACACTGGACCATCTATACCCACACCGGGCCATCTATACTCACACCTTACCATCTTTCTTCACACCTGACCATCTGCACTCACACCTGACCATCTATCCTAACCCCTGACCATCTATACTCACACCTGACCATCTATACTCACAGCAGACCATCGATATTCACACCTGACCATCGATATTCACAAGGGGCCATCTATATTCTCACCTGACAATCTACATTCGCACCTCACCATCCATATTCAAACCTGACCATCCATATTCACACCTGACCATCAATATCAAACCCGACCATCTACACTCACACCTGACCATCAATACTCACACCCGACCATCTATACTCACACTCGACCATCTATACTCACCCCTGACCATCTATACTCACACCTGACCATCTATACTCACACTCGACCATTTATACTCACCCCTGACCATCTATACTCACACCCAACCATCCATACTCACACCTGACCATCTATATTCACACCTGACCATCTCTGCTCACACCGGAACATCTACACTCACAGCTGACCATCGAAACCCACACCGGACCATCTATATTCACACCTGACCATCTATATTCACACCTGACCATCTATCCTCACACCTGACCATCGATACTCACACCTGACCATCGATATTCACACCTGACCATCTATACTCACACCTGACCATCAACACTCACACCTGACCATCTATACCCACACCTGACCATCTAAATTCACACCTGACCGTCTATACACACACCAGACCATCTATATTCACACCTGACCATCTATACTCACCTCTGACCATCTATATTCACTCTTGAACATCTGTACTCACACCTGACCATCTATATTCACACCTGACCGTCTATATTCACACCTGACCGTCTATATTCACACCTGACCATCTATACTCACCTCTGACCATCTATATTCACACCTGACCATCTATACTCACACCTGACCATCTATACTCACACCTGACCATCTATATTCACACCTGACCATCTATACTCACACCTGACCATCTATACTCACACCTGACCATCTATACTCACACCTGACCATCTATATTCACACGTGACTATCTATACTCACACTTAACCATCTATACTCACACCTGACCATCTATACTCACACCTGACCATCTATACTCACACCTGACCATCTATACTCGCACATGACCATCTATATTCACACCTGACCATCTATATACACACCTGACCACCTATATTCCATCCTGACCATCAATACTCACACCTGACCATCTACACTCACACCTGACCATCTATACTCACACCTGACCATCTATACTCACACCTGACCAACTATATTCACACCTGACCATCTATATTCACACCTGACCATCTATACTCACACCTGAGCATCTATACTCACACCTGACCAACTATATTCACACCTGACCATCTATATTCACACCTGACCATCTATACTCACACCTGATCATCTATATTCACACCTGACCATCCATACACACACCTGACCATCCATACTCACACCTGATCATCTATATTCACACCTGACCATCTATACTCACACCTGACCACCTATACTCACATCTGACCATCTATACTCACCTCTGACCATCTATACTCACACCGAACCATCTATACTCACACCTGACCATCTATATTCACACCTAACCATCTGTACTCACACCTGATCATCGATATTCACACCTGACCATCGATATTCAGACCTGACCATCTATATTCACACCTGACCATCTATAGTCACACCTGACCGTCTATATTCACACCTGACCGTCTATATTCACACCTGACCATCTATACTCACCTCTGACCATCTGTATTCACACCTGACCATCTATACTCACAACTGACCGTCTATACTCACACCTGACCATCTATATTCACACCTGACCATCTATACACACACCTGACAATCTATATTCACACCTGACCGTCTATATTCACACCTGACCATCTATACGCACCTCTGACCATCTATATTCACCTCTGACCATCTATACTCACACCAAACAATCTATACTCACACCTGACCATCTATACTCACACCTGACCATCTATACTTACACCTGACCATCTATAATCACACCTGACCATCTATACTCACACCTGACCATCTATACTCACACCTAACCATCTGTACTCACACCTGACCATCTATATTCACACCTGACCATCTATCCTAACACCTGACCATCCATATTCACACCTGATAGGGTGGACAGTGATAGCCTATTCCCTCGGATGGAGAAAGATAGCACGAGGGGGTATGGCTTTAAATAAAGGGGGGGGGTAGTTATAGGACGGATGTCAGAGGTAGGTTCTTTACCCAGAGGGTGGTATGGGTTTGGAATGACCTGCCTGCTGCAGTTGTAAATGCGCCTAGTTTGGGGGCGTTTAAGAGAACCGTGGATAGGTTTATGGATGGAAACGGATTGGTGAAGGCAAGAGGGTCACTGCTTTTTCACTGGTCAGTGCAAAATCGTGTGCGAAGGGCCTGTTCTGCGCTGTAATGTTGTATGTTCCATGTTCTTTGACCATGTATATATACACATGACCATCTATACTCAGGTCTGAACATCTATACACACCTGGTCATCTATATTCACACCTGACCATCTGAATTCACACCTGACAATCTACACTCACACCTGACCATCTATATTCACACCTGACCATCTATACTCACACCTGACCATCTATCTTCACACCCGACCATCTATACTCACACCTGACCGTCTATATTCAAGCCTGACCATCTACACTCACACCTGACCATCTATACTCACACCTGACCATCTATATTCACACCTGACCATCGATATTCACCCCTGACCATCTATATTCACACCTGACCATCTATACACACACCTGATCGTCTATATTCACATCTGACCATCTATACTCACCTCTGACCATCTATACTCACACCTGACCATCAACACTCACACCTGACCATCTATACGCACCTCTGACCATCTATATTCACCTCTGACCATCTATACTCACACCAAACAATCTATACTCACACCTGACCATCTATACTCACGCCTGACCATCTATACTCACACCTGATCATCTATATTCACACCTGACCATCTATACTCAAACCTGACCATCTATATTCACACCTGACCATCTATACACACACCTGACCGTCTATACTCACACCTGATCATCTATATTCACACCTGACCATCTATACTAACACCTGACCATCTATGCTCACACCTGACCATCTATATTCACACCTGACCATCTATACTCACACCTGACCATCTATATTCACACCTGACCATCTATACTCACACCTGACCATCTATATTCACACCTGACCATCTATACTCACACCGGACCATCTATATTTACACCTGACCATCTATACTCACACCTGACCATCTATATTCACACCTGAACGTCTACATTCACACCTGACCGTCTATATTCACACCTGACCATCTATATTCACCTCTGACCATCTATACTCACACCAAACCATCTATACTCACACCTGACCATCTATACTCACGCCTGACCATCTATACTCACACCTGATCATCTATATTCACACCTGACCATCTATACTCAAACCTGACCATCTATATTCACACCTGACCATCTATACACACACCTGACCGTCTATACTCACACCTGATCATCTATATTCACACCTGACCATCTATACTCACACCTGACCATCTATACTCACACCTGATCATCGATATTCACACCTGACCATCTATACTCACACCTGACCATCTATACTCACACCTGACCATCTATATTCACACCTGACCATCTATACTCACACCTGACCATGTATATCCACACCTGACCATCTATACTCACACCTGACCATCTATATTCACACCTGACCATCTATACTCACACCTGACCATCTATACTCACACCTAACCACCTGTACTCACACCTGACCATCTATATTCACACCTGACCATCTATATTCACATCTGACCATCTATAATCACACCTGACCATCTATACTCACACCTGACCATCTATACTCACACCTAACCATCTGTACTCACACCTGACCATCTATATTCACACCTGACCATCTATCCTAACACCTGACCATCCATATTCACACCTGATAGGGTGGACAGTGATAGCCTATTCCCTCGGATGGAGAAAGATAGCACGAGGGGGTATGGCTTTAAATATAGGGGGGGGTAGTTATAGGACGGATGTCAGAGGTAGGTTCTTTACCCAGAGGGTGGTGTGGGTTTGGAATGACCTGCCTGCTGCAGTTGTAAATGCGCCTAGTTTGGGGGCGTTTAAGAGAACCGTGGATAGGTTTATGGATGGAAACGGATTGGTGAAGGCAAGAGGGTCACTGCTTTTTCACTGGTCAGTGCAAAATCGTGTGCGAAGGGCCTGTTCTGCGCTGTAATGTTGTATGTTCCATGTTCTTTGACCATGTATATATACACATGACCATCTATACTCAGGTCTGAACATCTATACACACCTGGTCATCTATATTCACACCTGACCATCTGAATTCACACCTGACAATCTACACTCACACCTGACCATCTATATTCACACCTGACCATCTATACTCACACCTGACCATCTATCTTCACACCCGACCATCTATACTCACACCTGACCGTCTATATTCAAGCCTGACCATCTACACTCACACCTGACCATCTATACTCACACCGGACCATCTAAATTCACACCTGACAAACTATAGTCACACCTGACCATCTATATTCACACCTGACCATCTATATTCACACCTGACCATCTATAGTCACACCTGACCATCTATATTCACACCTGACCATCTATATTGACACCTGACCATCTATATTGACACCTGACCATCTATCCTAACACCTGACCATCCATATTCACACCTGATAGGGTGGACAGTGATAGCCTTTTTCCTCGGATGGAGAAAGATAGCACGAGGGGGCATGGCTTTAAGTTAAGGGGGGGGTAGTTATAGGACGGATGTCAGAGGTAGGTTCTTTACCCAGAGGGAGGTGAGGGTTTGGAATGCCCTGCCTGCTGCAGTAGTAAATGCGCCTAGTTTGGGGGCGTTTAAGAGATCCGTGGATCGTTTTATGGATGGAAACGGATTGGTGAAGGTTAGAGGGTCACTGCTTTTAAACTGGTCGGTGCAAAATCGTGGGCAAAGGGCCTGTTCTGCGCTGTAATGTTGTATGTTCTATGTTCTTTGACCATGTATATATACACCTGACCATCTATACTCAGGTCTGACCATCTATACACACCTGGTCATCTATATTCACACTTGACCATCTATATTCACACCTGACCATCTGAATTCACACGTGACCATCTATACTCACACCTGACCATCTATACTCACACCTGACCATCTATATTCACACCTGACCATCTATATTCACCCCTGACCATCTATACTCACACCTGACCATCTATACTCACACCTGACCATCTATATTCACCCCTGACCATCGATACTCACATCTGACAATCTATATTCACACCTGACCATCTATATACTGACCTGACCATCGACACTCACACCTGACCATCTATACTCACACCTGACCATCTATATTCACACCTGACCATCTATATTCACACCTGACCATCTATATTCACCCCTGACCATCTATACTCACACCTGACCATTTATACTCACACCTGACCATCTATATTCACACCTGACCATCTATACTCACACCTGACCATCTATACTCACACCTGACCATCTATATTCACACCTGACCATCTATACTCACACCTGACCATTTATACTCACACCTGACCATCTATATTCACACCTGACCATCTATACTCACACCTGACCATCTATACTCACACCTGACCATCTATATTCACACCTGACCATCTATACTCACACCTGACCACCTATTCTCAGATCTGACCATCTATATTCACACCTGACCATCTATATTCACATCTGAACATCTGTATTCACATCTGACCATCTAAATTCATACCTGACCATCTATACTCACACCTGACCACCTATATTCACACCTGACCTTCTATATTCTCACCTGACCATCTATATTCACACCTGACCATCTATATTCACACCTGACCATCTATACTCACACCTGACCATCTATATTCATAACTGACCATCTATACTCACACCTGACCATCTATACTCACACCTGACCATCTATATTCACACCTGACCATGTATATTCACACCTGATCATCTATACTCACACCTGACCATCTATACTCACACCTGACCGTCTATATTCACACCTGACCATCTATATTCACACCTGACCATCTAGGGGAAATTTTGTCCTGCCTACATAACTCTCATACACATCCTGGCTGACTAAAATGAATTGTCCATCGCCAATCCACCTGACGCCCACATCTTGGGACACTGAGGGGAGAATTCGCTCGTCCAATCCCCCTGAGTTACACATGTTGGGACACTAGGGGGGAATCCACCTTACCTACACATCTTCGAACATAAAGGGGTAATTTAACGTGGCCAATCCACATCTCGTACACACCTTGGAACTGTAAGAGGATATTTTGTATGGCCAATTCGGGGCTCGTAAATATCTTGGGAAACTAAGAGGCAACTTAGCCTGGCCAATCCACCTCTCATACACATCTTGGGACACTAAGGGCCAATCTACCAAACCTGCACATTTTGGGACACTAAGAGGCAATTTAGCCTGGCCAATCCACCGAACATACATATCTTGGAACATTAAGGGGATTTTAACATGTCCAATTCTCCTCTCATCTCCATCTCGGGACGCTGAAGTTAATTTAACACGGCCAATCAACCTAACCTGCACATCTTTGGACTGTGGGAGGAAACCGCAGCACCCGAAGGAAACCCACGCAGACACGAGGAGAATGTGCAAACTTCACACAGACAGTGACCTGATCTGGGAGTCGAACCTGGGTCACCGGAGCTGTGAAGAATCAGTGCTACCCACTGTGCTGCCATGTCGCTGTTGAGTTTGTTGGTATTTTTTCATATTGTAGTTGTTGTTGGATTTATTGGTGTATTTCAATGTTGAATTTGTTGTTGGATTTGTTGGTGTTTTTTCAATGTTGAGGTTGTTGTTGGATTTGTTCATATCTTTCAAGTTGTGGTTGTTGTTGGATTTGTTGGTGTTTTTCACCATTGTGTTAGCTGTTGAACTTGTTGGCATTTTTCAATGCTGAGGTTGTTGTTGGATTTGTTGGTGTTTTTTCAATGCTGAGGTTGTTGTTGGATTGGATGGTGTTTTCCACTGTTGTGGCTGTTGTTGGATTTGTTGGTGTTTTTTCAATGTTGAGGTTGTTGTTGGATTTGTTGGTGTTTTTAACTGTTGAAGTTGTTGTTGGATTTGTTGATGTTTTTTCAATTTTCAGGTTGTAGTTGAATTTGATGATATTTTTCAAGCTTGAGGTTGATATTGCATTTGTTTGCGTTCTTCACTGTTGTAGTTCTTGTTGGAAGGCGAATGGGATGCTGGCCTTCATAGCGAGGGGGATTGAATATAAAAGTAGGGAGGTCTTGCTGCAGCTGTATAGGGCATTGGTGAGGCCACAGCTGGAGTACTGTGTGCAGTTTTGGGCGCCGTACTTACGCAAGGACATTTTGGACTTGGAGGGAGTGCAGAGGAGGCTTACTAGGCTGATACCGGAGTTGAGGGGATTGAGCTATGAGGAGAGGCTGAATAAACTAGGCTTGTACTCGTTAGAGTTTAGAAGAATGAGGGGAGATCTCATTGAGACGTATAAGATGATGAATGGGATGGATAGGATAGAGGTGGAGAGACTCTTCCCGCTCAGAAAGGACAGTAGGACTAGGGGGCACAGCCTCAAGATAAAGGGGAGGCGGTTTAGAACAGAGTTGAGGAGGAACTTCTTCACTCAAAGGGTGGTGAATCTCTGGAATTCTCTGCCCGTTGAAGTGGTGGAGGCTACCTCGCTAAATATTTTTAAGACGCGGGTTGATGGGTTTTTGATAAGAGAGGGGATTAAGGGTTATGGGGAGAGGGCGGGAATGTGGAACTGAGCCACGACAGATCAGCCATGATCTTATTGAATGGCGGGGCAGGCTCGAAGGGCTAGATGGCCTACTCCTGCTCCTATTTCTTATGTTCTTATGTTCTTATGATTTGTTGGTGTTTTTCAATGTTGAGGTTGTTGTTAAAATTGTTGGTGTTTTTCACAGTTGTGGTTGTAGTTGAAATTGTGTTTCTCAATGTTGATGGTGTTGGATTTGTTTGTTTTTTTTCAATGTAGTGGTTGTTCTGGGAATTGTTAGTGTTTTTCACTGTCATGGTTGCTGTTGAATAGGTTGGTGTTTTCAATGTTGTGGTTTTTGTTGGATTTGTTGGTGTTTTTCACTGTTGAGGTTATTGTTGGATTTGTTGGTGTTTTTTCCAAGTTGAGGCTGTTGTTGGATTTGTTGGTGTTTTTCAATCTTGAGGTTTTGTTGGATTTGTTGGTGTTTTTCAATGTTGAGGTTATTGTTGGATTTGTTGGTGTTTTTCACTGTTGTAGATGTTGTTGGATTTGTTGGTGTTTTTATTAATGTTGAGGTTGTTGTTGGATTTGTTGGTGTTTTTGTTCATGTTGAGGTTATTGTTGGATATGTTGGTGTTTTTCAATGTTGAGGTTGTTGTTGGATTTATTGGTTTTTCAATGTTGAGGTTGTTTTTGGATTTGTTGGTGTGTTTTAATGTTGAGGTTCTTGTTGGATTTATTGGTGTTTTTCAATGTTATTGTTGTTGGATTTGTTGGTGTGTTTTAATGTTGAGGTTTTGTGTTGGATTTGTTGGTGTTTTTCAATGTTGATGTTGTTGGATTTGTTGGTGTTTTTAATGTTGAGGTTGTTGTTGGATTTGTTGCTGTTTTTAATGTTGAGGTTGTTGTTGGATTTGTTGGTGTTTTTTAATGTTGAGGTTGTTGTTGGATTTGTTGGTGTTTTTCACTGTTGAGGTTGTTGTTGGATTTGTTGGTGTTTTTTTAATGTTGAGGTTGTTGTTGGGTTTGTTGGTGTTTTTTAATGTTGAGGTTGTTGTTGGATTTGTTGCTGTTTTTCACTGTTGAGGTTGTTGTTGGATTTGTTGGTGTTTTTCACTGTTGAGGTTGTTGTTGGATTTGTTGGTGTCTTTTAATGTTGAGGTTGTTGTTGGATTTGTTGGTGTTTTTTTAATGTTGAGGTTGTTGTTGGATTTGTTGGTGTTTTTTAATGTTGAGGTTGTGTGGGTTTTCTCCGGGTGCTCCGGTTTCCTCCCATACCCCAAAAATGTGCTCTTAGGCTGATTGGTCCAACAAATTGTCCCTAAATTAGTCTTCCCTCAATCTTCCCCAATAGGTGTAGACAAAGGTCATGGGTAGAGGAGGGCACTCATAATGTTAAAATGGCGGCGGGGGCTCGTTGGGCTGAAGGGCCTGTTTCCTGGGCTGTGATGTTCTTTGTTCTTTGTAACCTCAACATTGAAAAGCACCAACAAATCCAACAACAACCTCAACATTGAAAAGCACCAACTAATCCAGCAACAACCTCAACATTGAAAAGCACCAACAAATCCAACAACAACCTCAACATTGACAAACACCAACAAATCCAACAACAACCTCAACATTGACAAACACCAACAAATCCAACAACAACCTCAAAATTGAAAAATATCTACAATTTCAACAACTACATCAGCAAAAAACACCAACAAGTCCAACAACAACCTGAGAATGAAAAAAAACAATATTTCCAACAACAAACTAAACATTGAAAAACACCAACAATTTTGTACAACCTTGACACAATACAGGGCAACATGTCATGGCCAATCAACCTAACCTACACATCTTGGGACAATACGAGGCAACGTGGTTTGGACAACCATCTCAAACAACCATCTCAACATTGAAAAACATCAACAAATCCAACAACAACCCAAACTGAACCACCAACAAATCCAACAACAACCTGAGAAAGAAATCAACACCAATATTTCCAACAACCAAAAAATTAAAAACAAAACAAGTTCAACAACAACCTCGAAATTTAAAAACTCCAACAATTTCAACAACAACCACAACTGCAAAAAACACCAACAAATCTAAAAACAACCTCAGTATTGGGAAAAACCCCAAAAAATCCAACACCAACCTCAATATTGAAAACAACAACCTCAAAATTAAAAACACCAACAAATCCAACAACAACCTGAGAATGAAAACAAATTCTAACAACAACTTAAAAATTGAAAAAAACCCAACAAGTTCAACAAGAACCTCAACAGCAATGAACAGCAACAATCCAACAACAACTTCAACATTGAAAAACACCAACAAATGCAACAACAGCCTCAACAGTAAAGAACCACAACTGCAAAAAAAACCAACAATCCAACAAGAACCTCAAAATTGAAAAACACCAACAAGACCCAGACCCAGAGACCCAGACACTCAGAGACACAGAGACACCGAGACACCGAGACTCAGAAACTCAGAGACAGAGAGACACAGCGACGCAGCGACTCAGAGACTCAGAGACACAGGGACACAGAGATTCAAAGAATCAGGGACTCAGAGACACAGAGACACAGGGCGACAGAGACACAGGGACTCGGAGACACAAACTTGCTGAGACAAGGAGGCACAGGAACACAGAGACTGCGAGAATCAGAAACGCAGAGACTCAGAGACCAAGGGAAACCGAGACACCGAGACCTGAGACTCAGAGACACAGAGACACCGAGACTCAAAGACACAGAGACACAGAGACTCTGAGACCCAATAACACAGAGACACAGAGACTCTGAGACACAGTGATGCAGATATTCAAAGAATCAGAGACACAGAGACGTAGCGACTCAGAGACTCAGAGATTCAAAGACTCAGAGACACAGGGACACAGAGACACCAAGACTCGGAGACACAAAGTTTCAGAGACAAGGAAGCGCAGGAACACAGAGACTGCGGGACACAGAGACACAGAGACTCAGAGACACCGAGACTCAGAGACACAGAGACTCAGAGATACAGAGACTCAGAGACACAGGGACAACGAGGTTCAGAGTCTCAGAGACACAGAGAGTCAGAGACACCGAGACACCGAGACTCAGACACTCAGAGACACAGAGACACAGAGACTCAGAGACACAGAGAAACAGAGGCTCAGAGACGAAGAGGCAAAGAGACACATGGACACAGGGACACAGAGCCTCATAGACCGAGAGAAACAGAGACACAGAGACACTGAGACTCACAGACTCAGAGACGCAGACACGAGACACAGAGACACGGAGACACCGAGACTCAGACACTCAGAGACACAGACTCAGGGACACAGAGACACAGAGATTCAGAGACACAGAGAACATAAGAACATAAGAAATAGGAGCAGGAGTAGGCCATCTAGCCCTTCGAGCCTGCCCCGCCATTCAATAAGATCATGGCTGATGTGTTGTGGCTCAGTTCCACTTTCCCGCTTTCTCCCCATAACCCTTAATCCCCTCTCTTATCAAAAACCCATCAACCCGCGTCTTAAAAATATTTAGCGAGGCAGCCTCCACCACTTCAACGGGCAGAGAATTCCAGAGATTCACCACCCTTTGAGTGAAGAAGTTCCTCCTCAACTCCGTTCTAAACCGCCCCCCCTTTATCTTGAGGCTGTGCCCTCTAGTCCTACTGTCCTTTCTGAGCGGGAAGAGTCTCTCCACCTCTATCCTATCCATCCCATTCATTATCTTATACGTCTCTATAAGATCCCCCCTCATTCTTCTAAACTCTAACGAGTACAGACCCAGTCTATTTAGTCTCTCTTCATAGTCCAACCCCCTCAACTCCGGAATCAGCCTAGTAAACCTCCTCTGCACTCCCTCCAAGGCCAAAATATCCTTGCGCAGGTGCGGCGCCCAAAACTGCACACAGTACTCCAGCTGCGGCCTCACCAATGCCCTATACAGCTGCAGCAAGACCTCCCTACTTTTATATTCAATCCCCCTCGCTATGAAGGCCAGCATCCCATTCGCCTTCCTGACCACCTGCTGTACCTGCAAGCTGGGTTTTTGCGACTCATGCACAAGGACCCCGAGGTCCCTCTGCACCGTCGCCTGCTGCACTCTCTCTCTCTCTGTCTCTCTCTATCACTCACTCTGCCTCTCTCTCTGTCCCTCTCTCTCTCTCTCTCTCACTCTGTCTCACCCTCTCTCCCTGTCTCACAATTGCTCACTCTGTCTCTCTCTCTCTCTGTCTCTCTGTCACTCTATCTCTCTCCTTGTCTCTGTCTCTGTCTCTCCCTGTCTCTCTCTGACTCTGTCTCTCTCTGTCTCTCTCTCTGTCTCTCTCTGTCTCACTCTGTCTCTCCCTCTCTCACTCACTTTCCCTCTCTCTCTCCCTCTGCCTCTCTCCCTCTCTCTCTGACTCTCTCACTCTGTCTCTCTCACTCTGTCACTCCGTCTCTCTCTCTCTGTCTCTCTCTCTCTCTCGCCCACTCTGTCTCACTCTCTCTCTGTCTCTCTCGCTCTCTGTCTTCCTCACTCTCACTCTCTCTGCCTCACTCTGTCTCTCTCTCAGTCTCTCTCTGTCTCACTCTTTGTCAGTCTGTCTCTCTCTCTCACAATCTCTCTCTCTCTCCCTGTCTCTCTCACTCTCTGTCTCGCTCTCTCTTTCTCTCTCTGTCTCACTGTCACTCTCTCTCTCCTTGTACCTGTCTCTCTCTCCCTCTGTCCTTCTGTCTCTCTCTCAGTCTCAGTGTCTCTCGCTCTGTCTGTCTCTGTCTTTCTGTCACTCTCTCTCACTCCTTGTCTCTGTCTCTCTCTCTCCCTCTGTGTTTCTCTCCTTCACTCTCCCTCTGTCTCTGCTGGTTCTGTCTCTCACTCTCTATCACTCTCTCTGTCTCTCTCTGTCTGTCTGTCTCTCTCTCCCTCTCACTCTCTCACTCTGTCTCACTCTCTCTGTCTCTCTCTCACTCTGTCTCTCATTGTCTCTCTCTCTCTCTCTCTCTCACTCTGTCTCTCCCTCTCTCTGTCTGTCTCTCTGTCACTCTCTCTCTCCTTGCCTCTGTCTCTCTCTCCCTCTGTGTCTCGCTCTGTCTCTTTTTCTCCCTCTCTCGCTCTCTCCCTCTCTCTCTCTATCTCTGTCTCTCTCTCTCTCTCACTCTCTGTCTCTCTCCCTGTCTCTCTCTCTCTCTGTCTATCTCTCTAGCTCACTCTCTGTGTCTCTATCTCTCTGTCACTCTCTCTCACTCCTTGTCTCTGTCTCTCCCTCCCTCTGTCTCTCTCTCTGTCTCTCTCTCACTCAGTCTCTCTGTCTCTGTC
>NW_027649811.1:530000-570000 GCF_965287045.1 Carcharhinus amblyrhynchos
GTCTTTCTCTCTGAATCTCTCTCTCTGTCACTCTGTCACCCTCTCTCTCTCCCACTGTCTCTCTCTCTCTCTCTGTCTCTCTCTTTCTCTCTCGCTCACTCTCTCTATCACTCTCTCTCTGTCTCTCACTCTGTATCTTTCTCTCTCAGTCTCTCTCTGTCTCTCTTTCTCTCTCCCTCTGTCTCTTTCTCTCCTTCTCTCCTTGTCTCTCACTCTGTCTCTCTCTCTCTCTGAATCTGACACACTCTCTGTCTCTCTTTCTCTCTCCTTCTGTCTGTCTTTCTCTCTCTCTCGCTGTCTCTCTCTCTGTATCACTCTGTCTATCTCACTCTGTCTCACTCTCCCTCTCTCTCTCTCTCTCACTCTGTCTCTGCCTCTCTCTCGGTCTCTCTCTGTCTCTCCCTCTCTGTCTCTCTCTCTCTCTGTCTCTCTCTCTCTCGCTCTGTGTCTTTGTGTCTCTATGTCTCAGTGTCTCCGAGTCTCCGTGTCTCTGTGACTCTGTGTCTCTGTGCCACAGTGTCTCAGTGTCTCAGTGTCTCAGAGTCTCAGTGTCTCTGTGTCTCAGTGTCTCTGTGTCTCTTTGTCTCAGTCTCTCAGTGTCTCAGTGTCTCAGGGTCTCAGTGTCTCAGTGTCTCTGTGTTTCTGTGACTCAGTGTCTCAGTGTCTGAAAGACTCCGTGTCTCTGTGTCTCAGTGTCTCAGTGTCACTGTGTCTCAGTGTCTCAGTGTCACTGTATCTCAGCGTCTCTGTGCCTCAGTGTCTCAGTGTCTCAGAGTCTCACTAACTCTGTGTCTACGTGTCTCTGTGTCTCTGTGCCTCTGTGCCTCAGTGTCTCAGATTCTCAGTGTCTCTTTGTCTCTTTGCCTCAGTGTCTCTGTGTCTACGTGTCTCAGTGCCTCAGTGTCTCTGTGTGTCTGTGCTTCAGTGTCTCAGTGTCTCAGGGTCTCAGAGTCTCCGTGTCTCTGAGTCTATGTGTCTCTGTGTTTCTGTGTCTCTGTGCCTCAGAGTCTCAGTGTCGCAGTGTCTCAGAGTCTCAGTGTCTCTGCGCCTCAGTGTCTCTGTGTCTCTGTGACTCGTTGTCTCAGTGTTTCAGAGTCTCAGTGCCTCCGTGTCTCTGTGTCTCTGTGTCTCAGTGTCTCTGAGTCTCTGTGCCTCAGTGTCTCAGTGACTTAGTGTCTCAGAGTCTCAGTGTCTCTGTGCCTCAGTGACTCAGTGTCTCAGTGTCACAGAGTCTCAGTGTCTCTGTGTCTCAGTGTCTCAGAGTCTCGGTGTCTAAGTGTCTCATATTCTCTGTGCCTCAGTGTCTCAGTGTCTCTGAGTCTCAGTGTCTCTATGTCTCTGTCTCAATGTCACTGTGTCTCAGTGTGTCTGTGTCTCAGTGTCTCAGAGTAACAGTGTCTCTGTGTCACAGTGTCTCAGCGCCTCAGAGTCTCAGTGTCTCAGTGTCTCAGTGTATCAGTGTCTCAGAGTCTCTGTGTCACAGTATCTCTGCGCCTCAGAGTCTCAGTGTCTCAGTGTCTCACAGTCTCTGTGTCTCTGTGTCTCTGTCTCAGTGTCTCAGTGTCTCATAGTCTCAGTGTCCTTGTTTCTCTGTGTCTTAGTGTCTCAGTGTCTCTGTATCTCAGTGTCTCCGTGTCTCTGGGACTCTGTGTCTCTGTGTCTCAGTGTCTCTGTGCCTCAGTGTCTCAGTGACTCATTGTCTCAGAGTCTTAGTGTCTTTGTGTCTCTATGTCTAAGTATATCAGTGTCTCAGAGTCTCAGTGTCTCAGTGTCTCTAGAGTCCCAGAGTCTCAGCGTCTCAGTGTTTCAGAGTCTCAGTGTCTCTGTGTCTCAGTGTCTCTTTGCCTCAGTGTCTCAGTGTGTCAGTCTCTCTGTGTCTACGTGTCTCTGTGTCTCAGTGTCTCTGGGTCTCTGTGCCTCAGTGTCTCAGTGTCTCTGTGTCTCAGTGTCTCAGAGTCTCAGTGTCTCACAGTCTCTGTGTCTCTGTGTTCTGTGTCTGTGTCTCAATGTCTCAGTGTCTCATAGTTTCAGTGTCTCTGTGTCTCAGAGTCTCCGTGTCTCTGTGAATCTGTGTCTCTGTGTCTCAGCGTCTCTGTGCCTCAGTGTCTCAGTGTGTCAGCGTCTCAGTGTTTCAGAGTCTCAGTGTCTCTGTGTCTCTTTGCCTCAGTGTCTCAGTGTGTCAGTCTCTCTGTGTCTACGTGTCTCTGTGTCTCAGTGTCTCTGGGTCTCTGTGTCTCAGTGTCTCAGTGTCTCTGTGTCTCAGTGTCTCTGTGTCTGTGTGTCTCAGTGTCTCAGTGTCTCTGTGTTTCTGTGTCTCTGTGCCTCAGTGTTTCTGTGCCTCAGTGTCTCAGGGTCTCAGTGTCTATGTGTCTCTGTGTCTCAGTTTCTCTGAGTCTCAGTCTCTCTGCGTCTCTGCGTGTCTGGGTCTCAGTGTCTTTGCGTCTCGGGTTTCTGTGTCTCTGCGTCTCAGTGTCTCTGCGTCTCAGTGTCTCTGCGTCTCTGTGTCTCTTCGTCCCAGGGTCTCTGCGTCTCAGCGTCTCTTCGACTCAGTGTCTCTGCTTCACAGTGTCTCTGCGTCTCTGCGTTTCTGGGTCTCAGGGTCTCTGCGTCTCAGAGTCTCTGCGTGTCTGTGTCTCAGTGTCTTTGTGTCTCGGGTTTCTGTGTCTCTGCGTCTCTGGGTCTCAGGGTCTCAGGGTCTCTGCGTCCCTGGATCTCAGTGTCTCTGCTCCTCAGTGTCTCTGCGTCTCTGCGACTCTGGGACTCTGTGTCTCTGCGTCTCAGGGTCTCTGCATCTCCGGGTCTCTTTGTCTCAGGATCTCTGCGTCTCAGAGTCTCTGCGTCTCAGAGTCTCCGCGTCTCAGACTCTCTGGGTCTCAGGGTCTCTGCGTCTCAGAGTCTCTGCGTCTCAGAATCTCTGCGTCTCAGGGTCTCTGCGTCTCGGGTTTCTGTGTCTCTGCGTCTCAGGGTCTCTGCGTCTCAGTGTCTCTGCGTCTCAGTGTCTCTGCTACTCAGTGTCTCCGCTTCTCAGTGTCTCTGCATCTCAGTGTCTCTGCGTCTCTGCGCCTCTGCGTTTTTGGGTCTCAGGGCCTCTGCATCTCAGAGTCTCTGGGTCGCTGCGTCTCTGCATCTCTGGGTCTCAGTGTCTCTGTGTCTCTGCGTTTCTGCATCTTTGGGTCTCAGCGTCTCAGAGTCTCTCCGTCTCAGCGTCTCTGCATCTCAAGGTCTCTGCGTCTCTGCGTCTCAGGGTCTCTGCGTATCTGCGTCTCTGAGTCTCAGTGTGTCTGCATCTCAGGGTCTCTGCGTCTCTATGTCTCTGTGTCTCTGCGTCTCAGGTTCTCTGCGTCTCTTCGTCTCTGCGTCTCAGCGTCTCTGCTTCTCTGCCTCTCTGCGTCTCAGTGTCTCTGTGTCCCTGAGTCTCAGAGTCTCTGTGTCTCAGCGTCTCTGCATCTCAGTGTCTCTGCGTTTCTGCGTCTCACAGTCTGTGCGTCTCAGAGTCTCTGGGTCTCAGTGTCTCTGCGTCTCTGCGTCTCAGAGTCTCTGCGTCTCAGGGCTTCTGTGTCTCAGCATCTCAGGGTCTCTGAGTCTCTGGTTCTCAAAGTCTCTGTGTCTCAGTGTCTCTGCGTCTTTGCGTCTCAGAGTCTCTGTGTCTCAGAGTCTCTGCGTCTCAGCGTCTCTGCGTCTCTGCGTCTCAGCGTCTCTGGGTCTCAGTGTGTCTGCCTCTCAGTGTCTCTGCGCCTCTGCGTTTCTAGGTCTCAGTGTCTCTGCATCTCAGTGTCTCTGCGTCTCAGGGTCTCTGCGTCTCTGGGTCTCAGTGTCTCTGCGTCTCAGAGCTCTGCGTCTCAGGTTCTAGCGTCTCTGGGTGTTAGTGTCTCTGCGTCTCTGCGTCTCTGAGTCTCTGCGTCTCTGGTCTCAGTGTCTCTGCATCTCTGCGTCTCTGCAGTCTGAGTCTCTGCGTCTCAGGGTCTCTGCGTCTCAGAGTCTCTGGGTCTCAGTGTCTCTGCATCTCAGTGTCTCTGCGTCTCAGGGTCTCTGCGTCTCTGGGTCTCAGTGTCTCTGCGTCTCAGAGCTCTGCGTCTCAGAGTCTCAGTGTCTCTGCGTCTCAGTGTCTCTGCGTCTGGGCGTCTCTGCATCTCAGGGTCTTTACGCCTCTGCTTCTTAGAGTCTCTGAGTTTCTGCTTCTCTGCGTCTCTGCGTCTCAGTGACTCTGCGTCTCAGGTTCTAGCGTCTCTGGGTCTTAGTGTCTCTGCGTCTCTGCGTCTCTGAGTCTCTGCGTCTCTGGTCTCAGTGTCTCTGCATCTCTGCGTCTCTGCAGTCTGAGTCTCTGCGTCTCAGGGTCTCTGCATCTCAGAGTCTCTGGGTCTCAGAGTCTCTGCGTCTCAGTGTCTCTGCATCTCTGTGTCTCTTTGTCTCTGCGTCCCAGGGTCTCTACGTCTCAGCGTTTCTGCGACTCAGTGTCTCTGCTTCTCAGTGTCTCTGCGTCTCAGTGTCTCTGCGTCTCTGCGCCTCTGCGTTTCTGCGTCTTAGGGCCTCTGAGTCTCAGAGTCTCTGGGTCGCAGTGTCTCTGTATCTCAGTGTCTCTGCGTCTCTGGGTCTGAGAGTCTCTGCGTCTCATAGTCTCTGCCTCTCTGCATCTCTGTGTCTCTGGGTCTCAGGGTCTCAGCGTCTCTGCGTCTCAGAGTCTCTGTGTCTCAGTGTCTCTGCATCTCCGGGTCTCAGTGTCTCTGCGTCTCAGAGTCTCTGCATCTCAGGGTCTCTGCGTCTCAGTGTCTCTGCATCTCCGGGTCTCAGTGTGTCTGCGTCTCTACGTCTCTAGGTCTCAGTGTCTCTGCGTCTCAGGGTCTCTGTGTCTCTGGGTCTCAGTGTCTCTGCCTCTCAGTGTCTCTACGCCTCTGCATCTCAGAGTCTCTGAGTTTCTGCATCTCTGGGTCTCAGTGTCTCTGCATCTCTGCATCTCTGCGTCTCTGCGTCTCTGAGTCTCTCCGTCTCTGGGTCGCAGTGTCTCTGCTCCTCAGTGTCTCTGCGTCTCTGGGACTCTGTGTCTCTGCGTCTCAGAGTCTCTGCGTCTCTGCGTCTCAGGGTCTCTGCGTCTCTGGGTCTCAGTGTCTCTGCGTCTCGGGTTTCTGCGTCTCAGTGTCTCTGCCTCTCTGTGTCTCTTCGTCTCTGCGTCCCAGGGTCGCTGCGTCTCAGCGTCTCTGCAACTCAGTGTCTCTGCTTCTCAGTGTCTCTGCGTCTCTGCATTTCTGGGTCTTAGGGTCTCTGCGTCTCAGATTCTCTGCATCTCTGCGTCTCAGTGTCTCAGCGTCTCAGTTACTCTGCATCTCTGGGTCTCAGCGTCCCTGCGTCTCAGAGTCTCTGGGTCTCATCGTCTTTGCCTCTCTGCGTCTCTGTGTCTCTGTGTCTCTGGGTCTCTGCGTCTCAGAGTTTCTGCTTCTCTGGGTCTCAGTGTCTCTGCGTCTCAGTGTATCTGCGTCTCAGGGTCTCTGCGTCTCTGCGTCTCAGGGTCTCTGCCTCTCTGGGTCACAGGGTCTCTGCGTCTCAGGTTCTCTTAGTCTCTGCGTCTCTGGGACTCAGTGTCTCTGCATCTCTGGGTCTCAGCGTCTCTGGGTCTCAGTGTCTCTGCGTCTCAGGGTCTCTGCATCTCAGCGTCTCAGGGTCTCTGCGTCTCAGAGTTTCTGTGTCTCAGAGTCTCTGCGTGTCAGAGTCTTTGGGTCTCAGTGTCTCTGCGTCTCTGTGTCTCTGTGTCTCTGTGTCTCAGTGTCTCTGCGTCTCTGCGTCTCACTGTACCTGCGTCTCAGGGTCTCTGCGTCCCTGCGTCTCAGAGTCTCTGCGTCTCTGCGTCTCAGAGTCTCTGCGTCTCAGAGTCTCTGCGTCTCATAGTCTCTGCCTGTCTGGGTCTCAGGGTCTCTGTGTCTCAGGTTCTCAGCGTCTCTGCGTCTCAGCGTCTCAGGGTCTCTGGGTCTCAGTGTCTTTGCGACTCTGCGTCTCAGAGTGTCTGGGTCTCAGTGTCTCTGCGTCTCTGCTTCTCAGAGTCTCAGCGTCTTTGGATCTCAGTGTCTCTGCCTCTCAGGATCTCTGTGTCTCTGCGTCTCAGGGCCTCTGCGTCTCAGCGTGTCTGCGTCTCAGAGTCTCTGCGTCTCAGCGTCCTAGGGTCTCTGAGTCTCTGCTTTTCAGAGTCTCTGTGTATCAGAGTCTCTGTGTCTCTGGGTCTCTGGGTCTCAGTGTCTCTCCTCTTCAGTGTCCCTGCGTCTCTGCGTCTCTGGGACTCTGTGTCTCTCCGTCTCAGGGTCTCTGCGTCTCAGAGTCTCTGCGTCTCTGCGTCTCTGCTTCTCAGGGTCACTGCGTCTCTGCGTCTCTGGGTCTCAGTGTCTCTGCGTCTCGGGTTTCTGCGTCTCTGGTCTCTGCGTCTCAGGGTCTCAGTGTCTCTGCGTCTCAGTGTCTCTGCGTCTTTGTGTCTCTTCGTCTCTGGGTCCCAGGGTCTCTGCGTCTCAGCGTCTCTGCGACTCAGTGTCTCTGCTTCTCACTGTCCCTGTGTCTCAGTGTCTCTGCGTCTCTGCGCCTCTGCGTTTCTGGGTCTCAGGGTCTCTGCGTCTCTGGGTCTCAGGGTCTCTGCGTCTCAGAGTCTCTGGGTCGCTGCGTCTCTGCATCTCTGGGTCTCAGTGTCTCTGCGTCTCTGCATCTCTGGGTCTCAGCGTCTCTGCGTCTCAGTGTATCTGCGTCTCAGGGTCTCTGCGTCTCTGCGTCTCAGTATCTCTGCGTCTCAGGTTCTCTGCGTCTCTCCGTCTCTGGGTCTCAGCGTCTATGCGTCTCAGAGTCTCTGCGCCTCATAGTCTCTGCCTCTCGGTGTCTCAGGGTCTCTGCATCTCAGGTTCTCTGCGTCTCTCCGTTTCTGGGACTCAGTGTCTCTGCGTCTCAGGGTCTCAGAGTCTCTGCGTCTCAGTGTGTCAGAGTCTCAGTTACTCTGCATCTCTGGGTCTCAGCGTCTCTGTTTCTCTGCGTCTCAGAGTCTCTGCGTCTCTGGGTCTCAGTGTTTCTGCATCTCAAGGTCTCTGCGTCTCAGTGTCTCTGCGTCTCTGCATCTCTGGGTTGCAGCGTCTCAGAGTCTCTGTGTCTCAGAGTCTCTCCGTCTCAGCGTCTCTGCGTCCCTATGTCTCTGTGTCTCTGCGTCTCAGGGTCTCAGTGTCTTTGCGTCTCAGAGTCTCTGCGTCTCAGTGTCTCTGCGTCTCAGTGTCTCTGCGTCTTTGCGCCCCTGGACTCAGTGTCTCTGCGTCTCAGAGTCTCCGCGTCTCAGATACTCTGCATCTCAGGGTCTCTGCGTCTCTGCGTCTCTGGGTCTCAGGGTGTCTGCGTTTCAGGGTCTCTGCGTCTCTGGGTCTAAGGGTCTCTGCGTCTCAGGTTCTCTGCGTCTCTTCGTCTCTGCGTCTCAGCGTCTCTGCCGCTCTGCGTCTAAGTGTTTCTGTGTCCCTGTGTCTCAGTGTCTCTGCGTCTCTGCATCTCAGGGTCTCTGCGTCTCAGAGTCTCTGGGTCTCAGTGTCTCTGCGTCTCTGCGTCTCAGAGTCTCTGCGTCTCAGCATCTCAGTGTCTCTGCTTCACTGCGTCTCAGCGTTTCTGGGTCTCAGTGTGTCTGCGTCTCAGGGTCTCTGCGTCTCTGGGTCTCAGTGTCTCTGCGTCTCAGTGTCTCTGCGTCTCAGGGTCTCTATGCCTCTGCGTCTCAGATTCTCTGAGTTTCTGCGTCTCTGTGTCTCAGTGTCTCTGCATCTCTGCATCTCTGTGTCTCAGTGTCTCTGCGTCTCTGCGTCTCTGAGTCTCACCGTCTCTGGGTCTCAGTGTGTCTGCTCCTCAGTGTCTCTGCGTCTCTGCGTCTCAGAGTCTCTGCATCTCAGGGTCTCTGCGTCTCAGGGTCTCAGAGTCTCTGCGTCTCTGTGTCTCAGTGTCTCTGCGTCTCTGCGTCTCACTGTACCTGCGTCTCAGGGTCTCTGCGTCCCTGCGTCTCAGAGTCTCTGCGTCTCTGCGTCTCAGAGTCTCTGCGTCTCAGAGTCTCTGCGTCTCATAGTCTCTGCCTGTCTGGGTCTCAGGGTCTCTGTGTCTCAGGTTCTCAGCGTCTCTGCGTCTCAGCGTCTCAGGGTCTCTGGGTCTCAGTGTCTTTGCGACTCTGCGTCTCAGAGTGTCTGGGTCTCAGTGTCTCTGCGTCTCTGCTTCTCAGAGTCTCAGCGTCTTTGGATCTCAGTGTCTCTGCCTCTCAGGATCTCTGTGTCTCTGCGTCTCAGGGCCTCTGCGTCTCAGCGTGTCTGCGTCTCAGAGTCTCTGCGTCTCAGCGTCCTAGGGTCTCTGAGTCTCTGCTTTTCAGAGTCTCTGTGTATCAGAGTCTCTGTGTCTCTGGGTCTCTGGGTCTCAGTGTCTCTCCTCTTCAGTGTCCCTGCGTCTCTGCGTCTCTGGGACTCTGTGTCTCTCCGTCTCAGGGTCTCTGCGTCTCAGAGTCTCTGCGTCTCTGCGTCTCTGCTTCTCAGGGTCACTGCGTCTCTGCGTCTCTGGGTCTCAGTGTCTCTGCGTCTCGGGTTTCTGCGTCTCTGGTCTCTGCGTCTCAGGGTCTCAGTGTCTCTGCGTCTCAGTGTCTCTGCGTCTTTGTGTCTCTTCGTCTCTGGGTCCCAGGGTCTCTGCGTCTCAGCGTCTCTGCGACTCAGTGTCTCTGCTTCTCACTGTCCCTGTGTCTCAGTGTCTCTGCGTCTCTGCGCCTCTGCGTTTCTGGGTCTCAGGGTCTCTGCGTCTCTGGGTCTCAGGGTCTCTGCGTCTCAGAGTCTCTGGGTCGCTGCGTCTCTGCATCTCTGGGTCTCAGTGTCTCTGCGTCTCTGCATCTCTGGGTCTCAGCGTCTCTGCGTCTCAGTGTATCTGCGTCTCAGGGTCTCTGCGTCTCTGCGTCTCAGTATCTCTGCGTCTCAGGTTCTCTGCGTCTCTCCGTCTCTGGGTCTCAGCGTCTATGCGTCTCAGAGTCTCTGCGCCTCATAGTCTCTGCCTCTCGGTGTCTCAGGGTCTCTGCATCTCAGGTTCTCTGCGTCTCTCCGTTTCTGGGACTCAGTGTCTCTGCGTCTCAGGGTCTCAGAGTCTCTGCGTCTCAGTGTGTCAGAGTCTCAGTTACTCTGCATCTCTGGGTCTCAGCGTCTCTGTTTCTCTGCGTCTCAGAGTCTCTGCGTCTCTGGGTCTCAGTGTTTCTGCATCTCAAGGTCTCTGCGTCTCAGTGTCTCTGCGTCTCTGCATCTCTGGGTTGCAGCGTCTCAGAGTCTCTGTGTCTCAGAGTCTCTCCGTCTCAGCGTCTCTGCGTCCCTATGTCTCTGTGTCTCTGCGTCTCAGGGTCTCAGTGTCTTTGCGTCTCAGAGTCTCTGCGTCTCAGTGTCTCTGCGTCTCAGTGTCTCTGCGTCTTTGCGCCCCTGGACTCAGTGTCTCTGCGTCTCAGAGTCTCCGCGTCTCAGATACTCTGCATCTCAGGGTCTCTGCGTCTCTGCGTCTCTGGGTCTCAGGGTGTCTGCGTTTCAGGGTCTCTGCGTCTCTGGGTCTAAGGGTCTCTGCGTCTCAGGTTCTCTGCGTCTCTTCGTCTCTGCGTCTCAGCGTCTCTGCCGCTCTGCGTCTAAGTGTTTCTGTGTCCCTGTGTCTCAGTGTCTCTGCGTCTCTGCATCTCAGGGTCTCTGCGTCTCAGAGTCTCTGGGTCTCAGTGTCTCTGCGTCTCTGCGTCTCAGAGTCTCTGCGTCTCAGCATCTCAGTGTCTCTGCTTCACTGCGTCTCAGCGTTTCTGGGTCTCAGTGTGTCTGCGTCTCAGGGTCTCTGCGTCTCTGGGTCTCAGTGTCTCTGCGTCTCAGTGTCTCTGCGTCTCAGGGTCTCTATGCCTCTGCGTCTCAGATTCTCTGAGTTTCTGCGTCTCTGTGTCTCAGTGTCTCTGCATCTCTGCATCTCTGTGTCTCAGTGTCTCTGCGTCTCTGCGTCTCTGAGTCTCACCGTCTCTGGGTCTCAGTGTGTCTGCTCCTCAGTGTCTCTGCGTCTCTGCGTCTCAGAGTCTCTGCATCTCAGGGTCTCTGCGTCTCAGGGTCTCAGAGTCTCTGCGTCTCTGCGTCTCAGGGTCTCTGCGTCTCAGGACCTCTGCGTCTCTGCGTCTCTGCGACTCAGTGTCTCTGCGTCTCAGGGCCTCTGCGTTTCAGTGTGTCTGCGTCTCAGCGTCTCAGTGTCTCAGTGTTTCTGCCTCTCAGGGTCTCTGCGTCTCTAGGTCTCAGTGTCCCTGCATCTCTGCGTCTCTGCGTCTCAGGGTTTCTGCGCCTCTGCGTCTCAGAGTCTCTGCGTCTCTGCGTCTCAGGGTCTCTGTGTCTCAGCGCCACTGCGTTTCTGGGTCTCTGGGTCGCTGCGTCTCTGCGTCTCTGGGTCTCAGCGTCTCTGGGTCTCAGTGTCTCTGCGTCCCAGGGTCTCTGCATCTCTGCGTGTCTGCGTCTTTGCGTCTCTGGGTCTCAGTGTGTTTGCGTCTCAGGGCCTCTGCGTCTCAGGGCCTCTGCGTCTCTGCGTCTCTTGGTCTCAGTGTCCCTGTGTCTCAGGGTCTCTGCGTCTCTGCGTCTCAGGGTCTCTGAGTTTCTGCGTCTCTGGGTCTCAGTGTCACTGCGTCTCTGGGACTCTGTGCCTCTGCGTCTCTGGGTATCAGTGTATCTGCTCCTCAGTGTCTCTGCGTCTCTGCGTCTCTGGGACTCTGTGTCACTGCGTCTCAGAGTCTCTGTGTCTCTGCGTCACAGGGTCTCTGCGTCTCTGCGTCTCAGTGTCTTTGCGTCTCAGTGTCTCTGCACCTCTGTGTCTCTTCGTCTCTGCGTCTCAGGGTCTCTGCGTTTCATCGTCTCAGCGACTCAGTGTCTCTGCTTCTCAGTGTCTCTGCGTGTCAGTGTCTGTGCGTCTCTGCGTTTCTGGGTCTCAGGGTCTCTGCGTCTCAGAGTCTCTGGGTCGCTGCGTCTCTGGGTCTCAGTGTCTCTGCGTCTCTGCATCTCTGGTTCTCAGTGTCTCTGCGTCTCATGGTCTCTGCGTCTCCGCGTCTCAACGTCTCTGCGTCTCAGTGTCTCTGCGTCTCAGTGTCTCTTGGTCTCAGTGTCCCTGTGTCTCAGGGTCTCTGCGTCTCAGGGTGTCTGCACCTCTGCGTCTCTGCGTCTCTTGGTCTCAGTGTCCCTGTGTCTCAGGGTCTCTGCGTCTCAGCGTCTCAGGCTCTCTGCGTCTCAGAGTCTCTGCGTCTCAGGGCCTCTGCGTCTCAGAGTCTCAGGGTCTCTGAGTCTCTGCGTCTCAGGGTCTCTGAGTCTCTGCGTCTCAGGGTCTCTGAGTCACAGGGTGTCTGCACCTCTGAGTCTCTGCATCTCTGCTTCTCAGTGTCTCTGCGTCACAGAGTCTCTGCGTCTCAGTGTCTCTGCGTCTCTGTGTCACTGCGTCTCTGCATCTCTGTGTCTCAGAGTCTCTGCGTCTCAGTGTCTCTGTGTCTCTGTGTCTCAGCGTTTCTGCGTCTCTGCCTCTCTGCGTCTCAGTGTCTCTGTGTCCCTGTGTCTCAGAGTCTCTGCGTCTCTGAGTCTTTGCGTCTCAGTGTCTCTGCCTCTCAGAGTCTCTGCAACCTCAGGGTCTCTGAGTCTCTGCTTCTCAGAGTCTCTGCGTCTCAGAGTCTCTGCGTCTCAGTGTCTCTGCATCTCAGCGTCTCAGGGTCTCTGCGTATCTGCATTTCTGTGTCTCAGCGTCTCTGGGCCTCAGTGTGTCTGCGTCTCAGGATCTCTACGCCTCTGCGTCTCAGAGTCACTGAGTTTCTGCGTCTCTGGGTCGCAGTGTATCTGCTTCTCTGCGTCTCAGTGTCTCTGCGTCTCTGCGTCTCAGAGTCTCTCAGTCTCTACGTCTCTGCGTCTCTGGGTATCAGTTTATCTGCTCCTCAGTGTCTCTGCGTCTCTGGGACTCTATGTCACTGCGTCTCAGAATCTCTGCGTCTCAGAGTCTCTGCGTCTCTGCGTCTCAGGGTCTCTGCGTCTCTGCGTCTCAGTGTCTTTGCGTCTCAGTGTCTCTGCATCTCTGTGTCTCTTCGTCTCTGCGTCTCAGGGTCTCCGCGTTTCAGCGTCTCAGCGACCCAGTGTCTCTGCTTCTCAGTGTCTCTGCGTGTCAGTGTCTGTGCGTCTCTGCGCCTCTGCGTTTCTGGGGCTCAGGGTCTCTGCGTCTCAGAGTCTCTGGGTCGCTGTGTCTCTGCGTCTCAGTGTCTGTGCGTCTCTGCATCTCTGGGTCTTAGCCTCTCTGCGTCTCAGTGTCTCTGCGTCTCATAGTCTCTGTCTCTCTGTTTCTCAGGGTCTCTGCGTCTCAGGTTCTCTGCGTCTCTGCGTCTCTGGGACTCAGTGTCTCTGGGTCTGTGTCTCAGCGTCTCTGCGTCTCAGAGTCTCTGTATCTCAGTGTCTCTGCGTCTCTGCGTCTCAGAGTCTCTGTATCTCAGTGTCTCTGCGTCTCTGCGTCTCTGTATCTCAGTGTCTCTGCGTCTCAGGGTCTCTGCGTCTCAGTGTCTCTGCATCTCAGGGTCTCTGCGTCTCAGTGTCTCTGCGTCTCAGTGTCTCTGCATCTCAGGGTCTCTGCGTCTCAGTGTCTCTGCGTCTCAGTGTCTCTGCATCTCAGGGTCTCTGCGTCTCAGGGTCTCGGCGTCTCAGAGTCTCTGTATCTCAGTGTCTCTGCGTCTCAGAGTCTCTGTATCTCAGTGTCTCTGCGTCTCAGTGTCTCTACGTCTTGCGTCTCTGGCTCTCAGTGTCTCTGTGTCTCAGTGTCCCTACGTCTCTGCGTCTCAGCGTCTCTGTGTCTCAGTGTCTCAGTTCTCTGCGTCTCATGGTCTCTGCGTCTCAGAGTCTCTGCATCACAGTGTCTCTGCGTCTTAGCGTCACTGCATCTCGGAGCCTCTGAGTCTCTGCTTCTCAGAGCCTCTGCGTCTCAGCGATTCAGAGTCTCTGCGTCTCTGAGTCGCAGCATCTCTGACTTCTGCATCTCAGCGTCTTTGTGTCTCAGAGTCTCTGCGTCTCAGCGTCTCAGCGTCTCTGCGTCTCAGCGTCTCTGTGTCTCAGAATCTCTGAGTCTCAGAGTCTCTGTGCCTCAGAGTTTTAGCGTCTCAGTGTCTCAGATTCTCTGTGTCTCAGCGTCTCTACGTCTCTACGTCTCAGAGTCTCTGCGTCTCAGCGTCTCTACGTCTCAGAATCTCTGCGTCTCAGCGTCTCTGCGTCTCAGAGTCTCAGCGTCTCTACGTCTCAGAATCTCTGTGTCTCTGCGTCTCTACGTCTCAGAGTCTCTGCGTCTCAGCGTCTCAGAGTCCCTGGGTCTCTGCGTCTCTGAGTCTCAGCGATTCAGAGTCTCTCCGTCTCAGAGTCTCAGAGTCTCTGCGTCTCTACATCTCCGTGTCTCAGAGTCTCTACGTCTCAGAGTCTCTGCATCTCAGCGTCTCTGTGTCTCAGAGTCTCAGCGTCTCTACGTCTCAGAGTCTCTGCGTCTCAGCGTCTCTACGTCTCAGAATCTCTGCGTCTCAGCGTCTCTGCGTCTCAGAGTCTCAGCGTCTCTACGTCTCAGAATCTCTGTGTCTCTGCGTCTCTACGTCTCAGAGTCTCTGCGTCTCAGCGTCTCAGAGTCCCTGGGTCTCTGCGTCTCTGAGTCTCAGCGATTCAGAGTCTCTCCGTCTCAGAGTCTCAGAGTCTCTGCGTCTCTACATCTCCGCGTCTCAGAGTCTCTACGTCTCAGAGTCTCTGCATCTCAGCGTCTCTGCGTCTCAGGGTGTCCGAGTCTCTGCGTCTCTGTTTCTCTGCGTCTCAGCATGTCTGCGTCTCAGAGTCTCTGCGTCTCAGAGTCTCAGAGGCTCTGCGTCTCAGGGTGTCCGAGTTTCTGCTTCTCAGCGTCTCTGAGTCTCAGCGTCTCCGCGTCCCATAATCTCTGCGTCTCAGCGTCTCTGCGTATCTGCGTCTCTGCGTATCTGCGTCTCAACGTCTCACGTCTCAGCGTCTCAGATTGTCTGCGTCTCAGACTCTCTGTGCCTCAGCGTCTCTGCGTCGCAGGCTCTGTGCGTCTCAGCATCTCAGCGTCCCATAATCTCTGCGTCTCAGCGTCTCACGTCTCAGCGTCTCAGATTCTCTGCGTCTCTGCGTCTCAGCGTCCTTATGTCTCAGAGTCTCTGCATCTCAGAGTCTCCGCGTCTCAGAGTCTCAGACTCTCTGTGTTTCAGCGTCTCTGTCGCAGGCTCTCTGCATCTCAGCATCTCTGCGTCTCAGCGTCTCAGATTCTCTGCGTCTCTGTGTCTCAGCATCCCTACGTCCCTGAGTCTCTGCATCCCAGAGTCTCTACGTCTCAGCGTCTCTACATCTCAGAGTCTCAGCGTCTCTGCGTCTCAGCGTCTCTGTGTCTCAGCGTCTCAGCGTCTCTGCGTTCAGAGTCTCTGGGTCTCTGCATCTCTGCGTCTCTGCGTCTCAGCGATTCAGAGTCTCTCCGTCTCAGAGTCTTAGTGCCTCAGAGTCTCTGTGTCTCAGTGTCTCTACGTCTCAGCGTCTCTACGTCTCCGCGTCTGAGAGTCTCTACGTCTCAGAGTCTCTGCGTCTCAGCATCTCTGTGTCTCAGAGCCTCTGCGTCTCAGAGTCTCAGCGTCTCTACGTCTCAGAGTCTCTGCGTCTCAGCGTCTCTGTGTCTCAGAGCCTCTGCGTCTCAGAGTCTCAGCGTCTCTACGTCTCAGAGCCTCTGCGTCTCAGCGTCTCTGCGTCTCAGAGTCTCAGACGCTCTGTGTTTCAGCGTCTCTGTCGCAGGCTCTCTGCATCTCAGCATCTCTGCGTCTCAGCGTCTCAGATTCTCTGCGTCTCTGTGTCTCAGCATCCCTACGTCCCTGAGTCTCTGCATCCCAGAGTCTCAACGTCTCAGCGTCTCTACATCTCAGAGTCTCAGCGTCTCTGCGTCTCAGCGTCTCTGCGTCTCAGCGTCTCTGTGCCTCAGTGTCTCTGCGTCTCAGCGTCTCTGCGTCTCAGCGTCTCTGTGTCTCAGCGTCTCAGCGTCTCTGCGTTCAGAGTCTCTGGGTCTCTGCGTCTCTGCGTCTCAGCGATTCAGAGTCTCTCCGTCTCAGAGTCTCTGCGTCTCAGAGCCTCTGCGTCTCTGCGTCTCAGAGTCTCTGCGTCTCAGACTCTCTGTGTTTCAGCGTCTCTGCGTCGCAGGCTCTCTGCGTCTCAGCATCTCAGTGTCTCAGAGTCTCTGCGTCCCATAATCTCTGCGTCTCAGCGTCTCTGCGTATCTGCGTCTCAGCGTCTCAGATTCTCTGTGTCTCTGCGTCTCTGCGTCTCAGCATCCCTACATCCCAGAGTCTCTGCATCTCAGAGTCTCTGCGTCTCAGAGTCTCTACATCTCAGAGTCTCTGCATCTCAGAGTCTCTGCGTCTCAGAGTCTCTACATCTCAGAGTCTCTGCATCTCAGAGTCTCTGCGTCTCAGAGTCTCTACATCCCAGAGTCTCTGCATCTCAGAGTCTCTGCATCTCAGAGTCTCTGCGTCTCAGAGTCTCTACATCCCAGAGTCTCTGCATCTCAGAGTCTCTGCGTCTCAGAGTCTCTACATCTCAGAGTCTCTGCATCTCAGAGTCTCTACGTCTCAGCCACTCTGCGTCTCAGCGTCTCTACATCTCAGAGTCTCTGCATCTCAGAGTCTCTGCGTCTCAGAGTCTCTACGTCTCAGCCACTGTGCGTCTCAGCGTCTCTACATCTCAGAGTCTCAGCGTCTCTGCGTCTCAGAGACTCTGTGTCTCACAGCCCCTGCGTCTCAGCGTTTCTGCGTCTCAGCGTCTCTGCGTCTCAGAGACTCTGTGTCTCAGAGCCTCTGCGTCTCAGTGTCTCTGCGTCTCAGAGCCTCTACGTCTCTTCGTCTGAGTCTCTGCGTCTCAGCGTCTCTGCGTCTCAGAGACTCTGTGTCTCAGACCCTCTGCGTCTCAGCGTCTCTGCGTCTCAGCGTCTCTGCGTCTCAGAGCCTCTGCGTCTCTGCGTCTCAGAGTCTCTGCGTCTCAGAGTCTCTACGTCTCAGCCACTCTGCGTCTCAGCGTCTCTGCGTCTCAGAGTCTCTGCGTCTCAGAGTCTCAGACTCTCTGTGTTTCAGTGTCTCTGTGTCGCAGGCTCTCTGCGTCTCAGCATCTCAGCGTCTCAGCGTCTCAGAGTCTCTGTGTTTCAGTGTCTCTGTGTCGCAGGCTCTCTGCGTCTCAGCATCTCAGCGTCTCAGAGTCTCCGACTCTCTGTGTTTCAGTGTCTCTGTGTCGCAGGCTCTCTGCGTCTCAGCATCTCAGCGTCTCAGAGTCTCAGACTCTCTGTGTTTCAGTGTCTCTGTGTCGCAGGCTCTCTGCGTCTCAGCATCTCAGCGTCTCAGCGTCTCAGAGTCTCTGCGTCCCATAATCTCTGCATCTCAGCGTCTCTGCGTATCTGCGTCTCAGCGTCTCAGATTCTCTGCATCTCTGTGTCTCAGCGTCCCTACGTCCCAGAGTCTCTGTGTCTCAGAGCCTCTGCGTCTCAGCGTCTCTACGTATCAGAGCCTCTGCGACTCATAGTCTCTGCATCTCAGCGTCTCAGCATCTCAGAGTCTCAGGTTCTCTGATTTCATCGTCACAGCGTCTCTGCGTCTCATAATCTCCGCGTCTCAGCGTCTCTGAGTCTCAGAGTCTCTGCGTCTCAGCGTCTCTGAGTCTCAGCGTCTCAGCATGTCTGCGTCTCAGAGACTCTGCATCTCAGAGTCTCAGTCTCTGCGTCTCAGGGTGTCCGAGTTTCTGAGTCTCTGCGTCTCTGCGTCCCTGCGTCCCAGAGTCTGTGCGTCTCAGGGTGTCCGAGTCTCTGCGTCTCAGATTCTCAGATTCTCAGTGTCTCTGCGTCGCAGCGTTACCGCGTCCCATAATCTCTGCATCTTACCGTCTCTGCGTATCTGCGTCTCTGCGTATCTGCGACTCAGCGTCTCACGTCTCAGCGTCTCAGATTCTCTGCGTCTCAGCGTCGCTACGTCCCAGACTCTCTGCGTCTCAGAGTCTCTGCGTCTCAGCGTCTCTACATCTCAGAGTCTCTGCATCTCAGAGTCTCTGCGTCTCTGAGTCTCTGCGTCTCAGAGTCTCTGCGTCTCAGCGTCTCTGCGTCTCAGAGACTCTGTGTCTCAGCGTCTCAGCGTCTCAGAGTCTCAGAGCCTCTGCGTCTCAGAGTCTCTGCGTCTCAGCGTCTCTGCGTCTCAGAGACTCTGTGTCTCAGCGTCTCAGCGTCTCAGAGTCTCAGAGCCTCTGCGTCTCAGAGTCTCTGCGTCTCAGAGTCTCTGCGTCTCAGAGACTCTGTGTCTCAGCGTCTCAGAGTCTATGCATCTCAGAGTCTCAGGTTCTCTGATGTCATTGTCTCAGCATCTCTGCGTCTCATAATCTCAGCGTCTCTGCGCCTCTGCGTCTCAGAGTCTCAGCGTCTCAGAGTATCTGCGTCTCAGCGTCTCAGCGTCTCTGCCTCTCTGCGTCTATGGGTCTCAGAGTCTCTGCGTCTCTGCATCTCAGCATCTCTGCGTCTCTGCGCCTCAGACTCTCAGAGTCTCTGCATCTCTGCGCCTCAGTGTCTCTGCGTCTCAGTTACTCTGCATCTCTGGGTCTCAGCGTCTATGCATCTCAGAGTCTCTGGGTCTCATGGTCTCTGCCTCTCTGCGTCTCTGCGTCTCTGTGTCTCTGGGTCTCAGGGTCTCAGCGTCTCTGCGACTCAGAGTCTCTGTGTCTCTGCATCTCAGAGTCTCTGTATCTCTGCGTCTCAGAGTCTCTGCTCCTCTGGGTCTCAGAGCATCTGCATCTCAGGGTCTCTGCGTCTCAGTGTCTCTGCGACTCAGTGACTCTGCTTCTCAGTGTCTCTGCTTCTCTGCACCTCTGCTTCTCTGTGTCCCTGCATCTCTGGGTCTTAGCGTCTCTGCGTCGCAGTGTATCTGCGTCTCAGGGTCTCTGCGTCTCTGCATCTCTGGGTCTCAGCGTCTCTGCGTCTCAGTGTATCTGCGTCTCAGAGTCTCTGCGTCTCTGCGTCTCAGTGTCTCTGCGTCTCTGCGCCTCTGCGTCTCTGTGTCTCTGCGTCTCTGGGTCTCAGTGTCTCTGCTCCTCAGCGTCTCTGCTTCTCTGGGTCTCTGCGTCTCTGGGTCTCAGTGTCTCTGCATCTCGGGTTTCTGCGTCTCTGCGTCTCAGGGTCTCTGCGTCTCTGCGATTCAGTGTCTCTGCTTCTCAGTGTCTCTGCGCCTCTGCGTTTCTGGGTCTCAGGGTCTCTGCGTCTCAGAGTCTCTGGGCCGCTGCGTCTCTGGGTCTCAGTGTCTCTGCGTCTCTGCGTCTCAGGGTGTCTGCGTCTCTGCGTCTCAGAGTCTCTGCTCCTCAGTGTCTCTGCGTCTCTGCGTATCTGGGACTCTGTGTCTCTGCATCTCAGGTTCTCTGCGTCTCAGAGTCTCTTCGTCTCAGATTCTCTGCGTCTCAGAGTCTCAGACTCTCTGTGTTTCAGTGTCTCTGTGTCGCAGGCTCTCTGCGTCTCAGCATCTCAGCGTCTCAGCGTCTCAGAGTCTCTGTGTTTCAGTGTCTCTGTGTCGCAGGCTCTCTGCGTCTCAGCATCTCAGCGTCTCAGAGTCTCAGACTCTCTGTGTTTCAGTGTCTCTGTGTCGCAGGCTCTCTGCGTCTCAGCATCTCAGCGTCTCAGCGTCTCAGAGTCTCTGCGTCCCATAATCTCTGCGTCTCAGCGTCTCTGCGTATCTGCGTCTCAGCGTCTCAGATTCTCTGCATCTCTGTGTCTCAGCGTCTCTACATCACAGAGTCTCTGCATCTCAGAGCCTCTGCGTCTCAGCGTCTCTACGTATCAGAGCCTCTGCGACTCATAGTCTCTGCATCTCAGCGTCTCAGCATCTCAGAGTCTCAGGTTCTCTGATTTCATCGTCACAGCGTCTCTGCGTCTCATAATCTCCGCGTCTCAGCGTCTCTGAGTCTCAGAGTCTCTGCGACTCAGCGTCTCACGTCTCAGCGTCTCAGATTCTCTGCGTCTCTGCGTCTCAGCGTCGCTACGTCCCAGACTCTCTGCGTCTCAGAGTCTCTGCATCTCAGCGTCTCTACATCTCAGAGTCTCTGCGTCTCAGAGTCTCTGCGTCTCAGAGACTCTGTGTCTCAGCGTCTCAGCGTCTCAGAGTCTATGCATCTCAGAGTCTCAGGTTCTCTGATGTCATTGTCTCAGCATCTCTGCGTCTCATAATCTCAGCGTCTCAGCGTCTCTGCGTCTCAGCGTCTCAGAGTCTCAGCGTCTCAGAGTATCTGCGTCTCAGCGTCTCAGCCTCTCTGCCTCTCTGCGTCTATGGGTCTCAGAGTCTCTGCGTCTCTGCATCTCAGCATCTCTGCGTCTCTGCGCCTCAGACTCTCAGAGACTCTGCATCTCTGCGCCTCAGTGTCTCTGCGTCTCAGTTACTCTGCATCTCTGGGTCTCAGCGTCTATGCATCTCAGAGTCTCTGGGTCTCATGGTCTCTGCCTCTCTGCGTCTCTGTGTCTCTGGGTCTCAGGGTCTCAGCGTCTCTGCGACTCAGAGTCTCTGTGTCTATGCATCTCAGAGTCTCTGTATCTCTGCGTCTCAGAGTCTCTGCTCCTCTGGGTCTCAGAGCCTCTGCATCTCAGGGTCTCTGCGTCTCAGTGTCTCTGCGACTCAGTGACTCTGCTTCTCAGTGTCTCTGCTTCTCTGCACCTCTGCGTCTCTGTGTCCCTGCATCTCTGGGTCTTAGCGTCTCTGCGTCGCAGTGTATCTGCGTCTCAGGGTCTCTGCGTCTCTGCATCTCTGGGTCTCAGCGTCTCTGCGTCTCAGTGTATCTGCGTCTCAGAGTCTCTGCGTCTCTGCGTCTCAGTGTCTCTGCGTCTCTGCGCCTCTGCGTCTCTGTGTCTCTGCGTCTCTACGTCTCAGAGTCTCTGCGTCTCAGCGTCTCAGAGTCCCTGGGTCTCTGCGTCTCTGAGTCTCAGCGATTCAGAGTCTCTCCGTCTCAGAGTCTCAGAGTCTCTGCGTCTCTACATCTCCGCGTCTCAGAGTCTCTACGTCTCAGAGTCTCTGCATCTCAGCGTCTCTGCGTCTCAGGGTGTCCGAGTCTCTGCGTCTCTGTTTCTCTGCGTCTCAGCATGTCTGCGTCTCAGAGTCTCTGCGTCTCAGAGTCTCAGAGGCTCTGCGTCTCAGGGTGTCCGAGTTTCTGCTTCTCAGCGTCTCTGAGTCTCAGCGTCTCCGCGTCCCATAATCTCTGCGTCTCAGCGTCTCTGCGTATCTGCGTCTCTGCGTATCTGCGTCTCAACGTCTCACGTCTCAGCGTCTCAGATTGTCTGCGTCTCAGACTCTCTGTGCCTCAGCGTCTCTGCGTCGCAGGCTCTGTGCGTCTCAGCATCTCAGCGTCCCATAATCTCTGCGTCTCAGCGTCTCACGTCTCAGCGTCTCAGATTCTCTGCGTCTCTGCGTCTCAGCGTCCTTATGTCTCAGAGTCTCAGCGTCTCAGAGTCTCTGCATCCCAGAGTCTCTACGTCTCAGCGTCTCTACATCTCTGTGTCTCAGCGTCTCTGCGTCTCAGCGTCTCTGTGCCTCAGTGTCTCTGTGTCTCAGCGTCTCAGCGTCTCTGCGTTCAGAGTCTCTGGGTCTCTGCGTCTCTGCGTCTCAGCGATTCAGAGTCTCTCCGTCTCAGAGTCTTAGCGCCTCAGAGTCTCTGTGTCTCAGTGTCTCTACGTCTCAGCGTCTCTACGTCTCCGCGCCTGAGAGTCTCTACGTCTCAGAGTCTCTGCGTCTCAGCATCTCTGTGTCTCAGAGCCTCTGCGTCTCAGAGTCTCAGCGTCTCTACGTCTCAGAGTCTCTGCGTCTCAGCGTCTCTGTGTCTCAGAGCCTCTGCGTCTCAGAGTCTCAGCGTCTCTACGTCTCAGAGCCTCTGCGTCTCAGCGTCTCTGCGTCTCAGCGTCTCAGACGCTCTGTGTTTCAGCGTCTCTGTCGCAGGCTCTCTGCATCTCAGCATCTCTGCGTCTCAGCGTCTCAGATTCTCTGCGTCTCTGTGTCTCAGCATCCCTACGTCCCTGAGTCTCTGCATCCCAGAGTCTCAACGTCTCAGCGTCTCTACATCTCAGAGTCTCAGCGTCTCTGCGTCTCAGCGTCTCTGCGTCTCAGCGTCTCTGTGCCTCAGTGTCTCTGCGTCTCAGCGTCTCTGCGTCTCAGCGTCTCTGTGTCTCAGCGTCTCAGCGTCTCTGCGTTCAGAGTCTCTGGGTCTCTGCGTCTCTGCGTCTCAGCGATTCAGAGTCTCTCCGTCTCAGAGTCTCTGCGTCTCAGAGCCTCTGCGTCTCTGCGTCTCAGAGTCTCTGCGTCTCAGACTCTCTGTGTTTCAGCGTCTCTGCGTCGCAGGCTCTCTGCGTCTCAGCATCTCAGTGTCTCAGAGTCTCTGCGTCCCATAATCTCTGCGTCTCAGCGTCTCTGCGTATCTGCGTCTCAGCGTCTCAGATTCTCTGTGTCTCTGCGTCTCTGCGTCTCTGCGTCTCAGCATCCCTACATCCCAGAGTCTCTGCATCTCAGAGTCTCTGCGTCTCAGAGTCTCTACATCTCAGAGTCTCTGCATCTCAGAGTCTCTGCGTCTCAGAGTCTCTACATCCCAGAGTCTCTGCATCTCAGAGTCTCTGCGTCTCAGAGTCTCTACATCTCAGAGTCTCTGCATCTCAGAGTCTCTACGTCTCAGCCACTCTGCGTCTCAGCGTCTCTACATCTCAGAGTCTCTGCATCTCAGAGTCTCTGCGTCTCAGAGTCTCTACGTCTCAGCCACTGTGCGTCTCAGCGTCTCTACATCTCAGAGTCTCAGCGTCTCTGCGTCTCAGAGACTCTGTGTCTCACAGCCCCTGCGTCTCAGCGTTTCTGCGTCTCAGCGTCTCTGCGTCTCAGAGACTCTGTGTCTCAGAGCCTCTGCGTCTCAGTGTCTCTGCGTCTCAGAGCCTCTATGTCTCTTCGTCTGAGTCTCTGCGTCTCAGCGTCTCTGCGTCTCAGAGACTCTGTGTCTCAGACCCTCTGCGTCTCAGCGTCTCTGCGTCTCAGCGTCTCTGCGTCTCAGAGCCTCTGCGTCTCTGCGTCTCAGAGTCTCTGCGTCTCAGAGTCTCTACGTCTCAGCCACTCTGCGTCTCAGCGTCTCTACATCTCAGAGCCTCTGCGTCTCAGAGTCTCAGCGTCTCAGCGTCTCTGCGCCTCAGACTCTCTGTGTTTCAGTGTCTCTGTGTCGCAGGCTCTCTGCGTCTCAGCATCTCAGCGTCTCAGCGTCTCAGAGTCTCTGCGTCCCATAATCTCTGCGTCTCAGCGTCTCTGCGTATCTGCGTCTCAGCGTCTCAGATTCTCTGCATCTCTGTGTCTCAGCGTCCCTACGTCCCAGAGTCTCTGCATCTCAGAGCCTCTGCGTCTCAGCGTCTCTACGTATCAGAGCCTCTGCGACTCATAGTCTCAGCATCTCAGAGTCTCAGGTTCTCTGATTTCATCGTCACAGCGTCTCTGCGTCTCATAATCTCTGCGTCTCAGCGTCTCTGAGTCTCAGAGTCTCTGCGTCTCAGCGTGTCTGCGCCTCAGCGTGTCTGCGCCTCAGAGTCTCTGCGCCTCAGAGTCTCAGCATCTCTGCGCTTCAGAGTCTCTGCGTCTCAGAGTCTCTGCATCTCAGCGTCTCTGAGTCTCAGCGTCTCAGCATGTCTGCGTCTCAGAGACTCTGCATCTTAGAGTCTCAGTCTCTGCGTCTCAGGGTGTCCGAGTTTCTGCGTCTCAGCGTCTCTGCCTTTCTGAGTCTCCGCGTTTCTGCGTCCCTGCGTCCCAGAGTCTGTGCGTCTCAGGGTGTCCGAGTCTCTGTGTCTCTGCGTCTCAGCATCTCAGATTCTCAGTGTCTCTGCGTCGCAGCGTTACCGCGTCCCATAATCTCTGCATCTCAGCGTCTCTGCGTATCTGCGTCTCTGCGTATCTGCGACTCAGCGTCTCACGTCTCAGCGTCTCAGATTCTCTGCGTCTCAGCGTCGCTACGTCCCAGACTCTCTGCGTCTCAGAGTCTCTGCGTCTCAGCGTCTCTACATCTCAGAGTCTCTGCATCTCAGAGTCTCTGCGTCTCAGAGACTCTGTGTCTCAGCGTCTCAGAGTCTATGCATCTCAGAGTCTCAGGTTCTCTGATGTCATTGTCTCAGCATCTCTGCGTCTCATAATCTCAGCGTCTCAGCGTCTCTGCGTCTCAGAGTCTCAGCGTCTCAGAGTCTCTGCGTCTCTGCATCTCAGCATCTCTGCGTCTCTGCGCCTCAGACTCTCAGAGTCTCTGCATCTCTGCGCCTCAGTGTCTCTGCGTCTCAGTTACTCTGCATCTCTGGGTCTCAGCGTCTATGCATCTCAGAGTCTCTGGGTCTCATGGTCTCTGCCTCTCTGCGTCTCTGCGTCTCTGTGTCTCTGGGTCTCAGGGTCTCAGCGTCTCTGCGACTCAGAGTCTCTGTGTCTCTGCATCTCAGAGTCTCTGTATCTCTGCGTCTCAGAGTCTCTGCTCCTCTGGGTCTCAGAGCCTCTGCATCTCAGGGTCTCTGCGTCTCAGTGTCTCTGCGACTCAGTGACTCTGCTTCTCAGTGTCTCTGCTTCTCTGCACCTCTGCGTCTCTGTGTCCCTGCATCTCTGGGTCTTAGCGTCTCTGCGTCGCAGTGTATCTGCGTCTCAGGGTCTCTGCGTCTCTGCATCTCTGGGTCTCAGCGTCTCTGCGTCTCAGTGTATCTGCGTCTCAGAGTCTCTGCGTCTCTGCGTCTCAGTGTCTCTGCGTCTCTGCGCCTCTGCGTCTCTGTGTCTCTGCGTCTCTGGGTCTCAGTGTCTCTGCTCCTCAGCGTCTCTGCTTCTCTGGGTCTCTGCGTCTCTGGGTCTCAGTGCCTCTGCGTCTCGGGTTTCTGCGTCTCTGCGTCTCAGGGTCTCTGCGTCTCTGCGATTCAGTGTCTCTGCTTCTCAGTGTCTCTGCGCCTCTGCGTTTCTGGGTCTCAGGGTCTCTGCGTCTCAGAGTCTCTGGGTCGCTGCGTCTCTGGGTCTCAGTGTCTCTGCGTCTCTGCGTCTCAGGGTGTCTGCGTCTCTGCGTCTCAGAGTCTCTGCTCCTCAGTGTCTCTGCGTCTCTGCGTATCTGGGACTCTGTGTCTCTGCATCTCAGGTTCTCTGCGTCTCAGAGTCTCTTCGTCTCAGATTCTCTGCGTCTCAGGGTCTCAGTGTCTCTGCGTCTCGGGTTTCTGCGTCTCAGTGTCTTTGAGTCTCAGTGTCTCTGCGTTTCAGCGTCTCAGCGACTCAGTGTCTCTGCTTCTCAGTGTCTCTGCGTGTCTGCGTCTCTGCGTCTCTGGGTCTCAGTGTCTCTGCGTCTCTGCATCTCTGGGTCTTAGCGTCTCTGCGTCTCAGTGTCTCTGCGTCTCTGCGTCTCTGGGACTCAGCGTCTATGCGTCTCAGAGTCTGTGCGTCTCATAGTCTCTGTCTCTCTGTTTCTCAGTGTCTCTGCGTCTCTGCGCCTCTGCGTTTCTGGGTCTCAGGGTGTCTGCGTCTCAGAGTCTCTTGGTCGCTGCGTCTCTGGGTCTCAGTGTCTCTGCGTCTCTGCAGCTCTGGGTCTCTGCGTCTCAGTGTATCTGCGTCTCAGAGTCTCTGCGTCTCAGTGTCTCTGGGTCTCAGTGTCTCTGCGTTTCTGGGTCTCAGTGTATCTGCGTCTCAGAGTCTCTGCGTCTCAGTGTCTCTGGGTCTCAGTGTCTCTGCGTCTCTGCGTCTCAGGGTCTCTGCGTATCTGCGTCTCTGCGTCTCAGCATCTCTGGGTCTCAGTGTGTCTGCGTCTCAGGGTCTCTGCGTCTCTGCGTCTCAGGGTCTCTGCGTATCTGCGTCTCTGCATCTCAGCATCTCTGGGTCTCAGTGTCTCTGCGTCTCAGGGTCTCTGCGTCTCTGCGTCGCTGCGTATCTGGGACTCTGTGTCTCTGCGTCTCAGGTTCTCTGCGTCTCAGAGTCTCTTCGTCTCTGATTCTCTGCATCTCTGCGTCTCAGGGTCTCTGGGTCTCTGCGTCTCTGGGTCTCAGTGTCACTGCGTCTCGGGTTTCTGCGTCTCTGCGTCTCGGCGTCACAGGGTCTCTGCGTCTCTGCGTGTCAGTGTCTTTGCGTCTCAGTGTCTCTGCATCTCTGTGTCTCTTCGCCTCTGCGTCTCAGGGTCTCTGAGTTTCAGCGTCTCAGCGACTCAGTGTCTCTGCTTCTCAGTGTCTCTGCGTCTCTGCGCCTCTGCGCCTCTGCGTTTCTGGGTCTCAGGGTCTCTGCGTCTCAGAGTCTCTGGGTCTCTGCGTCTCTGCATCTCTACATCTCTGGGTCTTAGCGTCTCTGCGTCTCAGTGTCTCTGCGTCTCAGAGTCTCTGTGTCTCTGCGTCTCAGAGTCTCTGTGTCTCTGCGTCTCAGTGTCTCTGCATCTCAGGGTCTCTGCGTCTCAGTGTCTCTCCGTCTCATTGTCTGTGCGTCACAGCGTCTCTGCTTCTCAGAGTCTCTGCGTCTCTGAATCTCAGGGTCTCTGCGTCTCTGCGTCTCTGGGTCTCAGTGTCTCTGCGTCTCGGGTTTCTGCGTCTCAGAGTCTCTGCGTCTCTGAATCTCAGGGTCTCTGCGTCTCTGGGTCTCTGTGTCTCTGTGTCTCAGGGTCTCTGCGTCTCTGTGTCTCAGGGTCTCTGCGTCTCTGTGTCTCAGGGTCTCTGCGTCTCTGTGTCTCAGTGTCTCTGCATCTCAGGGTCTCTGCGTCTTTGCGTCTCTGGGACTCAGTGCCTCTGCATCTCAGGGTCTCTGCGTCTCAGTGTCTCTGCGACTCAGTGTCTCTGCTTCTCAGTGTCTCCGCTTCTCTGCACCTCTGCGTCACTGTGTCTCTGTGTCTCCGTGCCTCTGCGTCTGGGTGTCCCTGCATCTCTGGGTCTTAGCGTCTCTGCGTCTCAGGGTCTCTGCGTCTCTGCATCTCTGGGTCTCAGCGTCTCTGCGTCTCAGTGTATCTGCGTCTCTAGGTCTCAGTGTCTCTGCGTCTCTAGGTCTCAGTGTCTCTGCGTCTCAGAGTCTCTGCGTCTCTGCGCCTCTGTGTCTCTGTGTCTCTGCGTCTCTGGGTCTCAGTGTCTCTGCTCCTCAGCGTCTCTGCTTCTCTGGGTCTCTGCGTCTCTGGGTCTCAGTGTCTCTGCGTCTCGGGTTTCTGCGTCTCTGCGTCTCTGCGTCCCAGGGTCTCTGCACCTCTGCGTTTCTGGGTCTCAGGGTCTCTGCGTCTCAGAGTCTCTGGGTCGCTGCGTCTCTGGGTCTCAGTGTCTCTGCGTCTCTGCGTCTCAGGGTGTCTGCATCTCTGCGTCTCAGAGTCTCTGCTCCTCAGTGTCTCTGCGTCTCTGCGTATCTGGAACTCTGTGTCTCTGCATCTCAGGTTCTCTGTGTCTCAGAGTCTGTGCGTCTCATAGTCTCTGTCTCTCTGTTTCTCAGGGTCTCTGCGTCTCTGCGTCTCTGGGTCTCAGTGTCTCTGCGTCTCTGCAGCTCTGGGTCTCTGCGTCTCAGTGTATCTGCATCTCAGGGTCTCTGCGTCTCAGAGTCTCTGCGTCTCTGGGTCTCAGTGTCTCTGCATCTCAGGTTCTCTGCGTCCCTTCGTCTCAGTGTCTCAGCGTCTCAGTGTCTCAGAGTCTCTGCGTCTCAGCGTCTCTGCGTCTCAGTGTCACTGCGTCCCTGCGTCTCAGAGTCTCTGCGTCTCAGTGTCTCTGGGTCTCAGTGTCTCTGCGTTTCTGCGTCTCAGAGTCTCTGCGTCTCAGCGTCTCAGTGTCTCTGCGTCTCTGCGTCTCAGCATCTCTGGGTCTCAGTGTGTCTGCGTCTCAGGGTCTCTGCGTCTCTGGGTCTCAGTGTCTCTGCGTCTCAGGGTCTCTGCGTCTCAGCGTCTCAGTGTCTCTGCGTCTCTGCGTCTCAGCATCTCTGGGTCTCAGTGTGTCTGCGTCTCAGTGTCTCTGCGTCTCTGGGTCTCAGAGTCTCTGCGTCTCAGCGTCTCAGTGTCTCTGCGTCTCTGCGTCTCAGCATCTCTGGGTCTCAGTGTGTCTGCGTCTCAGGGTCTCTGCGTCTCTGGGTCTCAGTGTCTCTGCGTCTCAGGGTCTCTGTGTCTCAGGGTCTCTGCGTCTCTGCATCTCAGAGTCTCTGAGTATCTGCGTCTCTGGGTCTCAGTGTCTCTGCTCCTCAGTGTCTCTGCGTCTCTGCGTATCTGGGACTCTGTGTCTCTGCGTCTCAGGTTCTCTGCGTCTCAGAGTCTCTTCGTCTCAGATTCTCTGCGTCTCTGCGTCTCAGGGTCTCTGGGTCTCTGCGTCTCTGGGTCTCAGTGTCACTGCGTCTCGGGTTTCTGTGTCTCTGCGTCTCGGCGTCACAGGGTCTCTGCGTCACAGTGTCTCTGCGACTCAGCGTCTCTGCGACTCAGTGTCTCTGCGTCTCCAGGTCTCTGCATCTCAGGGCCTCTGCGTCTCAGAGTCTCTGCGTCTCTGAATCTCAGGGTCTCTGCGTCTCTGGGTCTCAGTGTCTCTGCGTCTCGGGTTTCTGCGTCTCTGCGTCTCAGGGTCTCTGCGTCTCTGTGTCTCAGGGTCTCTGCGTCTCTGTGTCTCAGTGTCTCTGCATCTCAGGGTGTCTGCGTCTCTGCGTCTCAGGGTCTCTGCGTCTTTGCGTCTCTGGGACTCAGTGCCTCTGCTTCTCAAGGTCTCTGCTTCTCTGGGTCTCAGTGTCTCTGCATCTCAGTGTCTCTGCGACTCAGCGTCTCTGCGACTCAGTGTCTCTGCGTCTCCAGGTCTCTGCATCTCAGGGCCTCTGCGTCTCAGAGTCTCTGCGTCTCTGAATCTCAGGGTCTCTGCGTCTCTGGGTCTCAGTGTCTCTGCGTCTCGGGTTTCTGCGTCTCTGCGTCTCAGGGTCTCTGCGTCTCTGTGTCTCAGGGTCTCTGCGTCTCTGTGTCTCAGTGTCTCTGCATCTCAGGGTGTCTGCGTCTCTGCGTCTCAGGGTCTCTGCGTCTTTGCGTCTCTGGGACTCAGTGCCTCTGCATCTCAAGGTCTCTGCTTCTCTGGGTCTCAGTGTCTCTGCATCTCAGTGTCTCTGCGACTCAGTGTCTCTGCGTCTCTGAATCTCAGGGTCTCTGCGTCTCTGGGTCTCAGTATCTCTGCGTCTCGGGTTTCTGCGTCTCTGCGTCTCTGCGTCTCAGTGTCTCTGCGTCTCTGTGTCTCTTCGTCTCTGGGTCCCAGGGTCTCAGCGTCTCTGCGACTCAGTGTCTCTGCTTCTCAGTGTTTCTGCGTCTCAGGGTCTCTGCATCTCTGCGTCTCAGGGTCTCTGCGAACCTGCGTCTCTAGGTCTCAGGGTCTCTGCGTCTCTGGGTCTCAGTGTCTCTGCGTCTGAGTCTCTGCGTCTCAGCGTCTCAGGGTCTCTGAGTCCCTGCATCTCAGAGTCTCTGCGTCTCTTTGTCTCAGTTCATCTGCGACTCAGCGTGTCTGCGTCTCAGTGTCTTTACGTCTCAGAGTCTCTGCGTGTAATAGTATCTGCCTTCTCTGGGTCTCAGGGTCTCTGCGTCTCTGCGTGTCAAGGTCTCTGTGTCTCTGCGTCTCAGTGTCTCTGCGTCTCTGGGTCTCAGCGTCTTTGCATCTCAGAGTCTCTGCGTGTAATAGTATCTGCCTTCTCTGCGTCTCAGCGTCTCTGCGTCTCTGCGTCTCTGCGTCTCAGAGTCTTTGGGTCTCAGTGTCTCTGCGTCTCCGCGTCTCAGATTCTCTGCGTCTCAGCGTCTCAGTGTCTCTGGGTCTCTGCGTCTCAGTGTCCCTGCATCTCTGCGTCTTTGCGTCTCAGAGTCTCTGCGTCTCTGGGTCTCAGTGTCTCTGCGTCTCGGGTTTCTGCGTCTCTGCGTCTCAGTGTCTCTTTGTCTCTGGGTCCCAGGGTCTCTGCGCGTCTGCGTCTCTGGGTCTCAGGGTCTCTGCGTCTCAGGTTCTCTGCGTCTCTGTGTCTCTGGGTCTCAGCGTCTCCGCGTCTCAGAGTCTCTGCGTCTCTGCGTCTCTGCATCTCTGCACCTCTGGGTCTCAGCGTCTTTGCGTCTCAGAGTCTCTGCGTGTAATAGTCTCTGCCTCTCTGGGTCTCAGGGTCTCTGCGTCTCAGGTTCTCTTCGTCTCTGCGTCTCTGGGACTCAGGGTCTCTGCGTCTCAGAGTCTCTGGGTCTCAGAGTCTCTGCGTCTCCGCGTCTCTGCGTCTCAGAGACTCTGGGGCTCAGTGTCTCTGGGTCTTTGTGTCTCAGTGTCTCTGCGTCTCAGTGTCACTGCGTCTTCGTATCCCTGCATCTCAGTGTCTCTGCGTCTCTGCGTCTCTGGGTCCCAGGCTCTCTGCGTCTCAGCGCCTCTGGGTCTGTGTCTCTGCGTCCCTGCGTCTCAGGGTCTCTGCGTCTCAGTGTCTCAGTGTCTCTGCCTCTCAGTACCTCTGCGTCTCTGCGTCTCTTCGCCTCTGGGTCCCAGGGTGTGTGCGTCTCAGCATCTCTGAGTCTCAGTGCCTCTGGGTCTCAGAGTCTCTGCGTCTCTGTGTCTCTGTGTCTCTGTGTCTCTGGGTCTCTGCGTCTTTGCGTCTCAGCGTCTCTGCCTCTCTGTGTCTCAGTGTCTCTGTGTCCCTGTCTCTCAGCATCTCTGCGTCTCAGGGTCTCTGCGTCTCAGGGTCTCTGCATATCTGCGTCTCTGCGCCTCAGCTTCCCTGGGTCTCAGTGTGTCTGCGTCTCTGCGTCTCTAAGGCAGTTGACGTGGTGTATATGGATTTTAGTAAGGCGTTTGATAAGGTTCACCATGGTAGGCTTCTGCAGAAAATGCAGATGTATAGGATTGAGGGTAATCTAGGAAATTGGATCAGGAATTGGCTGGCAGATAGGAGACAGAGGGTGGTGGTTGATGGTAAACATTCGTCATGGAGTTCGGTTACGAGTGGTGTGCCTCAGGGATCTGTTTTGGGGCCACTGCTGTTTGTAATTTTTATTAATGATCTGGATGAGGGTATAGTTGGGTGGATTAGTAAATTTGCTGATGACACCAAAGTTGGAGGTGTGGTAGATTGTGAGGAAGGGTGTCATAGTCTGCAGAGAGACTTAGACAGGTTGCAGAGCTGGGCCGAGAGGTGGCGGATGGAGTTTAATGCGGAGAAGTGTGAGGTAATTCACTTCGGTAGGAGTAACAGATGTGTAGAGTATAGGGCTAACGGGAGGACTCTGAATAGTGTGGAGGAGCAGAGGGATCTAGGTGTGTGTGTACATAGATCCCTGAAAGTTGGGAGTCAACTAGATAGGGTTGTTAGGAAGGCATACGGTGTCTTGGCGTTTATTGGTAGGGGGATTGAATTTAGGAGTCGCAGCGTCATGATGCAACTGTACACAACTCTGGTGCGGCCGCACTTGGAGTATTGTGTGCAGTTCTGGTCCCCACATTATAGGAAGGATGTGGAGGCTTTGGAGAGGGTGCAGAGGAGGTTTACCAGGATGTTGCCTGGTATGGTGGGGAGGTCCTATGAGGAGAGACTGAGGGATTTGGGGTTGTTTTCGCTGGAAAGAAGGCGGCTAAGAGGGGATCTTATTGAAACATATAAGATGATTAGAGGTTTAGATAGGGTGGACAGTGATAGCCTTTTTCCTCGGATGGAGAAATCTAGCACGAGGGGGCATGGCTTTAAATTAAGGGGGGGTAGTTATAGGACGGATGTCAGGGGTAGGTTCTTTACCCAGAGGGTGGTGAGGGATTGGAATGCCCTGCCTGCTGCGGTTGTAAATGCGCCTAGTTTGGGGGCGTTTAAGAGATTGGTGGATAGGTTTATGGACGAAAAGGGATTGGTTTAGGTTAGTGGGTCATTGTTTTGTAACTGGTCGGCGCAACATCGTGGGCCGAAGGGCCTGTTCTGCGCTGTAATGTTCTATGTTCTATGTTCTAGGTCTCAGTGTCTCTGCGTCTCAGGGTCTCTGCGTCTCTGCATCTCAGGGTCTCTGAGTTTCTGTGTCTCTGCGTGTCTGGGTCTCAGTGTCTCTGCGTCTCTGCATCTCTGGGTCTCAGGGTCTCTGTGCCTCAGTGTCTCTGCGTCTCTGCGTCTCAGCACCTCTGTGTCTCTGGGTCTCAGCGTCTATGCTTCTCAGAGTCTCTGCGTCTCATAGTCTCTGCCTGTCTGGGTCTCAGAGTCTCTGCGTCTCAGGTTCTCTGTGTCTCAGGTTCTCTGCGTCTCAGCATCTCTGGGACTCAGTGTCTCTGGGTCTCAGTGTCTCTGCGTCTCTGGATCTCAGGGTCTCTACGCCTCTATGTCTCAGGATCTCAGGGTCTCTACGCCTCTACGTCTCAGAGTCTCTGGGTCTCAGCGTCTCTGAGTCTCTGCGTCTCAGAGTCTCTGTGTCTCAGAGTCTTTGCGTCTCAGAGTCTCTGCGTCTCATTGTCACTGCGTCTCTGCGTCTCAAAATCTCAGAGTCTCTGCGTCTTAGTGCCTCTGCGTCTCTTCGCCTCAGGGTCCCAGGTTGTCTGCGCCTCAGCGTCTCTGCATCTCAGTGTCTCGGCGTCTCTGGGTCTCATTGTCACTGCGTCTCAGGTTGTTTGCGTCTCTGCGTCTCAGCGTCTCTGCCTCTCTGCATCTCAGTGTCTCTGTGTCCCTGTGTCTCAGAGTCACTGCGTCTCAGAGTCTCTGGCTCTCACTGTCTCTGCGTCTCTGCGTCTCAGAATCTTTGCGTCTCAGGGTCTCTGCGTCTCAGAGTCTCTGCGTCTTAGCGTCTCTGCGTCTCAGTGTCTCTGCGTCTCTGGGTCTCAGCGTCTCTGCGTCTCAGAGTCTCTGCGTCTCATGGTCACTGCCTCTCTGTGTCTCAGAGTCTCTGCGTCTCAGGTTCTCTGCGTCTCTGCGTCTCTGGGACTCAGTGTCTCTGCGTCTCAGGGTCTCAGAACCTCTGCGTCTCTGTTTCTCAGTGTCTCTGCATCTCAGTGTCTCTGCGTCTCAGTGTCTCTGCGTCTCAAAGTCTGAACGTCTCAGTTTCTCTGCATCTCTGGGTCTCAGCGTCTATGCGTCTCAGAGTCTCTGGGTCTCATGGTCTCTGCCTCTCTGCGTCTTGGTATCTCTGGGTCTCAGGGCCTCAGCGTCTCTGCGTCGCAGAGTCTCTGTGTCTCTGTGTCTCAGAGTCTGTGCTTCTCTGGGTTTCAGTGTCTCTGCATCTCAGGGTCTCGTGCGTCTCAGTGTCTCTGCGTCTCAGTGTCTCTGCGTCTCAGCGTCTCTGCGACTCACTGTCTCTGCTTCTCAGTGTCTCTGCTTCTCTGCGCCTCTGCGTCTCTGGGTCTCAGGGCCTCTGCATCTCAGTGTCTCTGCATCTCAGTGTCTCTGCGTCTCTGTGTGTCTTTGTCTCTGTTCCCCAGGGTCTCTGCGTCCCAGTGTCTCTGCGACTCAGTGTCTGCTTCTCAGTGTCTCTGCGCCTCTGCGTTTCTGGGTCTCAGGGTCTCTGCGTCTCAGAGTCTCTGGGTCGTTGTGTCTCTGTGTCTCTGCATCTCAGGGTCTCAGCGTCTCTGCGTCTCAGTGTATCTGCGTCTCAGGGTCTTTGCGTCTTTGTGTCTCAGTGTCTCTGTGTCTCTGCGTCTCTGCGTCTCAGCACCTTTGCGTCTCTGGGTCTCTGCGTCTATGTGTCTCAGAGTCTCTGCGTCTCATAGTCTCTGCCTCTCTGGGTCTCAGAGTCTCTGCGTCTCAGGTTCTCTGCATCTCTGCGCCTCTGGGGCTCAGTGTCTCTGCGTCTCTGCGTCTCAGGGTCTCTACGCCTCTGCGTCTCAGAGTCTCTGGGTCTCAGTGACTCCGCATCTTTGCGTCTCAGAGTCTCTGTGTCTCAGATTCTCTGTGTCTCAGGGTCTCTGCGTCTCAGCCTCTCTGGGTCTCAGAGTCTCTGTGTCTCAGAGTCTTTGCGTCTCTGCGTCTCAGAGTCTCTGCGTCTCAGAATCTCAGAGTCTCTGCGTCTTAGTGCCTCTGCGTCTCTGCGTCTCTTCGCCTCAGGGTCCCAGGGTGTCTGCACCTCAGCGTCTCTGCGTCTCAGTGTCTCGGCGTCTCTGGGTCTCTGCCTCTCTGTGTCTCAGTGTCTCTGTGTCCCTGTGTCTCAGAGTCTCTGCGTCTCAGAGTCTCAGAGTCTCTGCGTCTCTGCGTTCAGAAGAATGAGGGGAGATCTCATTGAGACGTATAAGATGATGAATGGGATGGATAGGATAGAGGTGGAGAGACTCTTCCCGCTCAGAAAGGACAGTAGGACTAGGGGGCACAGCCTCAAGATAAAGGGGGGGCGGTTTAGAACGGAGTTGAGGAGGAACTTCTTCACTCAAAGGGTGGTGAATCTCTGGAATTCTCCACCCGTTGAAGTGGTGGAGGCTGCCTCGCTAAATATTTTTAAGAAGCGGGTTGATGGGTTCTTGATAAGAGAGGGGATTAAGGGTTATGGGGAGAGGGCGGGAATGTGGAACTGAGCCACAACAGATCAGCCATGATCTTATTGAATGGCGGGGCAGGCTCGAAGGGCTAGATGGCCTACTCCTGCTCCTATTTCTTATGTTCTTATGTCTCAGTACCTCTGCGCCTCTGCGTCTCTTCGCCTCTGGGTCCCAGGGTGTCTGCGTCTCAGCGTCTCTGCGTCTCATGGACTCTGCGTCTCATAGTCTCTGCGTCTCTGCATCTCTGCGTCTCTGGGTCTCAGTGTCTCTGCGTCTTAGTGTCTCTGCGTCTCAGCGTCTCAGTGTCTCTGCATCTCAGGGTCTGAGAGTCTCTGCATCTCAGGTTCTCTGCGTCTCGGTGTCTCTGCGTCTCTGGGTCTCAGCGTGTCTGCGTCTCAGAGTCTCTGCATCTCAGTGTCTCTGCGTCTCTGGGTCTCAGTGTCTCTGCGTCTCAGTGCCCCTGCGTCTCTATGTCTCTGCATCTCTGCGTCTCTGCGTCTCAGAGTCTCTGCGTCTCTGGTTCTCAGTGTCTCTGCGTCTCAGTGTCTCAGTGTATCTCCGTCTCAGCGTCTCAGAGTCTCTGTGTCTCAGTGTCTCTGCATCTTTGCGTCTCTGGGTCTCAGTGTCTCAACGTCTCTGCGTCTCTGGGTCTCAGGGTCCCTGGGTCTCAGTGTCATTGCGTCTCAGCGTCTCTGGGTCCCAGGGTCTCTGCGTCTCAGCATCTCTGGGTCTCAGGGTCTCTGCATCTCAAGTTCTCTGCGTCTCTACGTCTGTGCGACCCTGCGTCTCAGGGTCTCTGCTTCTCTGCGTCTCAGAGTGCCTTGGTCTCAATGTCTCTACGTCCCTGGGTCCCACGGTCTCTGCGTCTCCGCGTCTCTAGCTCTCAGTGTCTCAGTGTCTCGGCGTCTTTGGGTCTCAGGGTCTCTGCGTCTCAGGGACTCTGGGTCTCAGTGTCTCTGCGTCTCAGCGTCTCTGGGTCCCAGGGTCTCTGCGTCTCAGCGTCTCTGGGTCTCAGTGTCTCTGCGTCTCTGGGTCTCAGTGTCTCTGCGTCTCAGAGTCTCTGTGTCTCAGAGTCTCTGCGTCTCAGAGTCTCTGCATCTCTGGGTCTCAGTGTCTCTGCGTCTCAGGTTCTCTGCATCTCAGCGTCTCTGCGTCTCTGCGTCTCAGGGTATCCTCGTCTCTGCGTCTCAGAGTCCCTGCGTCTCAGTGTCTCTGCGTCCCTGCGTCTCAGGGTATCCTCGTCTCTGCGTCTCAGAGTCTTTGCGTCTCAGAGACTCTTCATCTCTGCGTCTCAGATTCTCTGCGTGTCAGTGTCTCAGGGTCTCTGCGTCTCAGCGTCTCTGCATCTCTGGGTCTCAGTGTCTCTGCGTCTCTGGGTCTCAGTGTCTCTGCGTCTCTGGGTCTCAGGGTCTCTGCGTCTCAGGTTCTCTGCGTCTCTGCGTCTCAGAGTCCCTGTGTCTCAGTGTCTCTGAGTCTCTGCGTCTCTGCGTCTCTGCATCTCAGCGTCTCTGCGTCTCAGGGTATCCTCGTCTCTGCGTCTCAGAGTCTTTGCGTCTCAGAGACTCTTCATCTCTGCGTCTCAGATTCTCTGCGTGTCAGTGTCTCAGGGTCTCTGCGTCTCTGCATCTCAGAGTCTCTGCTTATCAGGTTCTCTTGGTCTCAGTGTCTCCACGTCTCAGTGTCTCAGGGTCACTACGTCTCTGCATCTCTGGGTCTCAGCGTCTCTGCGTCTCAGAGTCTCTGCATCTCAGAGTCTCTGCTTCTCAGGTTCTCTGGGTCTCAGTGTCTCTGGGTCTCTACGCCTCTGCGTCTCAGATTCTCTGAGTTTCTGCGTCTATGCGTCTCTGCGTCTCTAGGTCCCAGGGTCTCTGCGTCTCTGGGTCTCAGTGTCTCGGCGTCTCTGCGTCTCTGGGTCTCAGGGTCTCTACGTCTCAGGTTCTCTGCGTCCCTGCGTCTATGTGTCCCTGCGTCTCAGGGTCTCTGCTTCTCAGTGTCTCAGAGTCCCTGGGCCTCAGTGTCTCTGCGTCTCAGCGTCTCTGCGTCTCAGTTTCTCTGCGTCTCAGTGCCTCTGCGTCCCTGGTTCTCAGAGTCTCTGCGTCTCAGCGTCTCAGGGTCTCAGCGTCTCTGCATTACAGTGTCTCAGCGTCTCAGCGTCTCTGCGTCTCAGCATCTCTGCGTCTCAGTGTCTCTGTGTCTCTGCGTCTCAGCGTCTCAGGGTCTCAGCGTCTCTACGTCTCTGCGTCTCAGGGTCTCAGCGCCTCTGCGTCTCAGAGTCTCAGCGTCTCTGATTTTCTGCGTCTCAGCGTCTCTGCGTCTCTCCGTCTCAGAGTCTCTGCGTCTCTGCGTCTCAGTGTCTCAGCGTTTCTGCGTCTCAGCGTCTCTGTGTCGCAGCGTCTCTGCATCTCAGTGTCTCAGCATTTCTGCGTCTCAGCGTCTCTGCATCTCAGAGTCTCTGCGTCTCAGTGTATCTGCGTCTCAGGGCCTCTCTGCCTCTGCATCTCAGAGTCTCTGGTTCTCAGTGTTTCTGGATCTCAGTGTCTCTGCGTCTCAGTGTCTCTGGGTCTCAGTGTCTCTGCATCTCAGGGTCTCTGCGTTTCTGCATCTCTGGATCTCAGTGTCTCTGCGTCTCTGCGTCTCAGTGTCTCTGGGTCTCAGTGTCTCTGCGTCTCTGGTTCTCAGTGTCTCTGCATCTCAGTGTCTCTGAGTCTCTGTGTCTCTGGCACTCAGTGTCTTTGCGTCTCAGGGTCTCTGCATCTCTGCGTCTCAGAGTCTCGTCGTCTCAAAGTCTCTGCCTCTCAGTGTCTCTGCATCTCATTCTCACGGCGTCTCTGTGTCTCAGAGTCTCTGCGTCCCTGCGTCTCGGGTTTCTGCGGCTCAGAGTCTCTGCGTCTCAGAGTCTCTGCGTCTCAGTGTCTCTGCATTTCATTGTCACTGCGTCTCTGGGTCTCAGTGTCTCTGCCTCTCTGCGACTCAGTGTCTTTGCGTCTCAGAGTTTCTGGTTCTCAGAGTCTCTGGGTCTCATTGTCTCTGCGTCTCTGTGTCTCAGAGTCTCTGGGTCTCAGTGTCTCTGCGTCTAGAGTCTCTGGGTCTCAGAGTCTCTGGGTCTCGTTGTCTCTGCGTCTCTGCATCTCAGAGTCTCTGAGTCTCTGCGTCTCAGGGTCTCTGCGTCTCACTGTCTCAGTGTCTCTGCGTCCCTGCATCTCAGAGTCTCTGCGTCTCAGAGTCTCTGGGTCTCAGAGCCTCTGGGTCTCATTGTCTCTGCGTCTCAGTGTGTCTGCGTCTCTGCGTCTCTGAGTCTCTGCGTCTCAGAGTCTCTGTGTCTCATTTTCTCTGCGTCTCAGTGTCTCTGCGTCTCAGTGTCTCTGCGTCTCTGCGTCTCTGAGTCTCTGCGTCTCAGAGTCTCTGTGTCTCATTTTCTCTGCGTCTCAGTGTCTCTGCGTCTCAGTGTCTCTGCGTCTCAGCGTCTCTGCATCTCTGGGTCTCAGTGTCTCAGCGTCTCTGCATCTCAGAGTCTCTGCATCTCTGCGTCTCATCGTCTCTGGGTCTCAGTGTCTCTGTGTCTCAGTGTCTCTGCATCTCAGTGTCTCTGCGTCTCTGCATCTCTGGGTGTCAGTGTCTCTGCGTCTCAGGGTCTCTGCGCCTCTGCGTCTCTGCGTCTCAGGGTCTCTATGCCTCTGCGTCTCAGGGTCTCTGAGTCTCTGTGTCTCTGCGTCTCTGGGTCTCAGTGTCTCTGCGTCTCTGTGTCTGTGGGACTCAGTGTCTCTGCGTCTCAGGGTCTCTGCGTCTCAGAGTCTCTGCGTCTCAGTGTCTCTGCGTCTCTGCGTCTCTGTGTCTCTGCGCCTCTGCGTCTCTGGGTCTCAGGTTCTCTGCGTCTCTGCATCTCTGCGTCCCTGCATCTCAGGGTCTCTGCTTCTCTGCGCCTCAGTGTCTCTGCGTCTCTGTGTCTTTGAGTCTCTGCGTCTCTGCGTCTCAGCGCCTCTGCCTCTCTGTGACTCAGTATCTCTGCGTCTCAGAGTCTCTGCGTCTCAGAGTCTCTGGGTCTCAGAGTCTCTGGGTCTCGTTGTCTCTGTGTCTCTGTGTCATAGAGTCTCTGGATCTCAGGGTCTCTGCGTCTCTGCATCTCAGAGTCTCTGAGTCCCTGCGTCTCAGTGTCTCTGCGTCTCTGCGTATCTGTGTCTGTGGGACTCAGTGTCTCTGCGTCTCAGGGTCATGCGCCTCTGCGTCTCAGAGTCTCGTCGTCTCAGAGTCTCTGCGTCTCTGCGTCTCTGGATCTTTGCGTCTCTGCGACTCTGGGTCTCAGGGTCTCTCCGTCTCTTCGTCTCTACATTTCAGAGTCTCTGTGTCTCAGATTCTCTGCGTCTCTCCGTCTCAGGTTCTCTGCGTCTCAGTGTCTCTCCGTCTCTGGGTCTCAGTGTCTCTGCGTCTCAGTGTCCCTGCGTCTCAGTGTCACTGCATCTCTGCGTCTCTGCGTCTCTGTGTCTCAGAGTCTCGGCGTCTCTGCCTCTCTGCGTCTCAGGGCCTCTGCGTCTCTGCGTCTCTGTGTCTCAGAGTCTCGGCGTCTCTGCCTCTCTGCGTCTCAGGGCCTCTGCGTCTCTGCATCTCAGGGTTTCTCCGTCTCTGCGTCTCTGCGTCTCTGCGTCTCAGAGTCTCTGCGTCTCAGAGTCTCTGCGTCTCAGAGTCTCTGCGTCTCTGCATCTCTGGGTCTCAGAGTCTCTGCGTCTCATGTCTCTGCGTCTCAGAGTCTCTGCGTCTCTGCATCTCTGGGTCTCAGAGTCTCTGCGTCTCAGAGTCTCTGCGTCTCAGAGTCTCTGCATCTCTGCATCTCAGAGTCTCTGCGTCTCAGAGTATCTGCGTCTCTGATTCTCTGTGTCTCAGACTCTCACCGTCTCTGCGTCTCTGCATCTCAGAGTCTCAGAGTCTCTGCGTCTCAGAGTCCCTGCATCTCAGAGTCTCTGCGTCTCAGAGTCAATGCATATCAGAATCTCTGCATCTCTGCGTCTCAGGGTCTCTGTGTCAGAATCTCAGTGTATCAGATAGAGAGACAGACTGAGAGACAGTGTGAGTGAGAGAGAGAGACATAAAGGGAGAGAGAGAGACAGTGAGAGGAGGGAGAGAGAGGCAGCGAGAGCTAGAGTCAGAGAGGGAGAGAGACAGAGAGAGAAACAGAGAGACAGAGAGGCAGAGGGAGAGAGAGACAGACAGAGAGGGAGAGACAGACAGACAGAAGGAGTGACAGAGAGAGAGACAGACAGACAGACAGAGGGAGGGAGAGACAGAGACAAGGAGAGAGAGAGTGTGCCAGAGAGACAGAGACAGAGAGAGAGATGAGAGAGAGAGAGGCTGAGAGACAGAAAGTGAGAGACAGAGAGACAGACAGATTGAGAAAGTGAGAGAGACAGCGAGAGTGAGAGGGACAGTGAGAGAGAGAGACAGAGTGAGAGAGAGAGACAGAGAGTGAGAGAGAGACAGGGAGTGAGAGAGAGTGTGAGGGAGAGAGAGAGAGACAGAGACAGAGAGAGTGAGACAGAGAGAGAGACAGAGAGAGAGTGAGAGAGAGAGGGAGAGACAGAGACAGAGGGAGTGAGAGAGAGAGAGACAGAGAGAGAGACAGAGAGAGGGAGACAGAGAGAAGGAGACAGAGAGAGTGACAGACAGAGACAGAGAGAAAGACAGACTGAGAGCGATAGATTGAGAGAAAGAGAGAGACAGAGAGAGAGAGTGACAGACAGAGAGAGAGTAATGGACAAAGAGAGAGAGAGAGACAACAAGAGAGGGAGAGAGAGACTGGGAGAAAGACAGAGAGGGAGTTTGACAGAGAGACAGAGACAAGGAGAGAGAGAGAGTGACAGGGAGACACAGACAGAGAGGGATTGACACAGAGAGAGAGAGAGATGGGGGAGACACTGAGAAACTGAGAGGGAGACAGACAGTGAGACAGAGAGAGACAGAGAGAGAGAGAGAGAGAGATAGTGAGACAGAGAGAGACAGAGAGAGAGACAGAGAGAGAGATAGTGACAGAGAGACAGAGGGAGAGAGGGGCACAGAGAGAGAGAAAGACAGAGAGAGAGAGAAAGAGTGACAGAGAGACAGAGAGAGTGACAGAGAGAAAGACAGACTGTGAGAGTGACAGAGAGAGAGAGACAGACGGAGAGAAAGAGAGACAGAGAGAGTAAGTGAGACAGAGAGAGAGAGAGAGACAGCGAGAGAGGGAGAGAGAGGGAGAGAGACAGAGACAAGGAGAGAGAGAGAGTGACAGGGACACAGAGACAAAGTGAGAGAGAGACAGAGAGACAGAAAGAGAGAGAGAGACAGAGGGAGCGAGAAAGAGAGAAACAGACAGAGAGACAGACAGACAGACAGGCAGAGAGAGAGACAGAGAGAGTGAGAGAGAGACAGAGAGAGGGAGACAGAGAGTGAGAGAGAAAGGGAGACTTCGAGTGAAACAGAATGAGAGAGAGAAAGTTGGGCAGAGAGAGAGACAGAGTGACAGAGAGAGACAGAGAGACAGAGAGAGAGAGGGAGGGAGAGGGAAAGGCAGACAGACAAAGTGAGAGAGAGAGAGAGAGAGACAGAGAGAGAGACAGAGTGT
>NW_027649811.1:577500-587500 GCF_965287045.1 Carcharhinus amblyrhynchos
GACAGAGAGAAACAGAGTGACAGACAGAGAGAGACAGAGAGAGAGACAGAGTGTGAGAAAGAGAGAGACAGTGATGGAGAGAGACAGAGACAGAGAGAGACAGAGTGAGAGGGACAAGGAGAGAGAGAAAGAAGGAGAGAGAGAGAGTCACTGGGAGACAGAGACAGACAGAGCGAAATACAGAGAGAGAGATGGGGGAGACACAGAGATACGGAGACGGAAAGAATCAGACAGAGGGACAGAGGGTGAGTTGAGAGAGAGAGACAGAGTGAGAGAGAGAGACAGAGCGAGAGAGAAATGGAGAGAAACAGAGAGAGACAGAGAGAGAGAGACAGAGTGAGAGAGACAGAGAGAGATAGAGAGAGAGAGACAGAGACAGAGACACAGAGGGAGAGATGGACAGAGACAAGGATCGAGAGAAAGTGATAGACAGAGACAGACAGAGCGAGGGACACAGAGAGTGAGAGAGAGAGAGAGAGTGAGGCAGAGAGAGCGAGATAGAGAGAGACTGGGAGAGAAAGTGACATACAGAGCGAGAGACAGAGGGGAAGAGAAAGAGAGAGACAGGCAAAGAGACAGAGAGAGACACACAGTGAGAGGGACTGAGTGAGAGAGAGAGAGAGACAGAGACAGAGACAGAGAGTGAGAGAGAGAGAGATACAGAGCGAGAGAGAGAGACAGAGAGACAGAGACACTGAGTGAGAGATTAAGAGAGGAAGAGACAGAGGGAGAGAGACAGTGACAGAGAGAGACAGAGACAGAGTGAGAGAGAGACAGCGAGAGAGAGAACAGAGGGAGAGAGATAGTGAGGGAGAGAGACAGAGAGAGAGAGACAGTGAGAGAGAGACAAAGACAGAGAGACAGAGAGAGGGAGACAGAGAGTGAGAGAAAGAGTGAGACATAAAGCAAGAGACAGAGGGAGAGAGAAAGAGACAGAAGACAGAGAGACAAAGTGAGAGAGAGAGAGAGATTGAGAGAGAGAGTCAGAGAGAGAGACAGCGAGAGAGAGAGAGAGACAGAGAGGGGGAGAGAGAGAGAGAGAGAGAGTGAGAGAGAGACCGAGAGAGAGAGGCAGAGAGAGAGAGAGAGAGAGAGAGACAGTGGCAGTGGGAGAGAGAGACAGCGGGAGAGAGAGAGAGAGAGAAACAGAATGACAGAGAGAGAGAGACAGAGGGAAAGTCAGAATGAGAGAGAGAGTGACAGAGAGAGGGGCAGACTGAGAGAGGCAGACAGACAGAGAGAGAGAGTAAGAGACAGAGAGAGAGAGGGACAGAGGGAAATAGAGTGTGAGAGACAGAGGGAGAGAGACAGAGAGCGTGAGGGAGAGAGGCAGAGACCGAGACAACGACTGAGAGAGAGGCAGAGAGAGAGAGAGAAGACAGAGCGAGAGAGAGAGGCAGACAGAGAGATAGAGAGGGAATAACAGAGAGAGCGAGAGAGATACAGAGAGACTGAGAGAGACAGAGAGAGAGAGAGACAGAGAGGGAGAGTGACAGAGAGAGAGACAGAGAGAGAGGGAGACAGTGAGACAGAGAGAGAGGAAGGCAGTGGGAGGGAGAAAGAGACAGACAGACAGAGAGGCAGAGGGAGAGAGAGACAGAGGGGCAGAGGGAGAGAGAGACAGAGGCAGCGAGAGAGAGCGACAGAGTGAGAGTCAGAGAGTGTCAGGGAGACAGTGTGAGAGAGACAGAAACAGAGACAGATAGAGAGAGAGAGAGAGAAAGAGAGAAACAGAGTGACAGACAGTGAGAGAGAGAGAGAGAAAGAGAGAAAGAGAGACGGAGAGATAAAGACAGAGTGAGAGAGAGATAGACAGGGAGTGAGTGAGAGAGAGAGACAGAGAGGGAGAGAGACAGAGAGAGAGTCAGAGAGAGAGACAAGGAGAGAGAGAGAGTGACAATGAGACAGAGACAGAGAGGGATTAAGACAGAGAGAGAGATGGGGGAGAAACAGAGAGACAGAGACAGAGAGAGTGAGAGAGAGGGACAGAGAGAGAGAGACAGAGGGAGAGAGCGTGAGGCAGAGAGGCAAAGACTGAGACAGAGAGTGAGGCACACAGAAAGGGAGAAATGGAGACAAACAGAGAGAGAGAGAGACAGAGAGAGAGACAGACAGACAGACAGGCAGACAGAGAGAGGGAGAGAGAGAGAGAGACAGTGGGAGAGAGAGACAGAGACACGGAGTGACAGTGAATGACAGATAGACAGAGACAGACAGAGCAAGAGACACAGGGAGTGACAGAGAGAGAAGGAGAGAGAGGGAGAGAGAGAGACAGAGACAGTGAGAGAGAGACAGAGAGGAGAGAGATCAAGAGAGAGAGACAGACAGACAGACACAGAGACAGGCGGAGGAGAGACAGAGAGAGAGAGAGACAGAGAAACAGAGGGAGAGAGAGAGAGACAGAGACAGAAAGAGAGAGAGAGACAGAGACAGAGAGAGAGAGACAGAGACAGAGACAGAGACAGAGAGAGAGAGACAGAGACAGAGAGAGAGAGCGACTGAGTGAGAGAGAGAGAGAGACAGAGTGAGAGACAAAGAGAGAGAGATCGAGACAGAGAGTGAGAGAGAAAGAGACAGAGAGAGAGTGACAGAGTGAGAGAGACAGAGTGAGAGAGACAGAGTGAGAAAGTGAGACAGAGACAGAGAGAGACAGAGAGATAGACACAGAGAGAGAGAGAGACAGAGAGAGAAATGGGGGAGGCACAGAGAGAGAGACCAAGAGAGTCAGAGAGGAGAGAGACAGAGAGAGAGACAGAGAAACAGAGAGAGAGAGAGACAGAGAGAGAGAGAGAGAGAGAGAGACAGACAGACAGAGAGTCAGAGACAGATAGAGAGAGAGACAGAGAGAGACAGAGAGAGACAGTGAGAGTGAGAGAGAGACAGAGTCAGAGAGAGAGAGACAGAGACAGAGAGAGAAACAGAGGGAGAAAGAGAGGGAGGCAGAGTGACAGAGAGAGAGATACAGAGAGAAAGACAGACTGAGAGAGAGGGACAGAGAGACAGACAGAGAGAGAGAGAGATTGACAAAGAGACAGAGACAGACAGAGCAAGAGACCCAGAGAGAAATGGGGGGGACACAGAGAGAGACAGAGAGGAGAGAAAGAGACAGAGAGAGAGAGACAGACAGGCAGACAGAGAGATGGAGAGAGAGAGAGACAGAGACAGAAAGAGACAGAGAGAGAGAGAAAGACAGAGAGAGTGAGAGAGAGAGACAGAGAGGCAGAGAGAGAGAGAGAGGGAGAGAGAGAGAGACAGAGAGAGAAAGAGACAGAGAGGAGAGAAAGAGACAGAGAGAGAGAGACAGACAGGCAGACAGAGAGATGGAGAGAGAGAGAGACAGAGACAGAAAGAGACAGAGAGAGAGAAAGACAGAGAGAGTGAGAGAGACAGAGAGAGAGAGAGAGGGAGAGAGAGAGAGACAGAGAGAGAGAGAGAGAGCGAGCGAGAGAGAGTGTGAGAGAGAGAGACCGAGATTGAGAGACAGAGAGAGAGAGAGAGACAGAGGGGGAGAGAGTGAGACAGACAGAGAGAGACAGAGACAGAGAGAGGCAGAGAGGAAGACAGAGAGAGACAGACAGAGACAGAAAGAGAGAGAGAGAGACAGGGAGAGAGACAGAGGGAGAGAGATACAGAGTGAGAGTGAGGGACAGAGAGAGACAGAGACAAAGAATGTGAGAGAGTGAGAGAGAGACAGAGGCAGCGTGAAAGAGAGAAAGAGACAGCGAGAGAGAGAGAGACTGAGAGAGAGAGAGACTGAGAGTGAGAGACAGAGTGAGAGAGAGAGAGACACTGAGAGAGAGAGAGAGAGAGAGACAGAGAGAGACAGAAGGAGAGAGAGAGAAATAGGGAGAGAGACACAGAGGCAAGGAGTGAGAGAGAGTGACAGAGAGACAGAGACAGAGAGCGAGAGAGAATGAGAGAGAGAGACAGAGGCAGCGAGAGTGAGACAGTGAGAGAGACAGAAAGAGAGACAGAAAGAGAAACAGAGACAGAGAGGGAGTGAGACAGAGTGGGAGAGAGAGAGAGAGAGACAGAGACAGAGAGAGTGACAGAAAGAGACAGAGACAGTGAGAGAGAGAGAGAGAGACAGACAGACAGACAGACAGAGACAGAAAGAGAGTGAGAGAGGCAGAGGAGAGACAGAGAGACTGAGAGAGAGAAACAGAGGGAGAGAGAGACAGAGAGAGAGACAGAGTGAGTGAGTGAGAGAGAGAGAGACAGAGTGAGAGAGATACAGAATGAGAGACAGAGAGAGCAAGATAGGGAGAGCGAGTGAGAGACAGAGAGTGAGAGAGTGAGACTGAGTGAGAGAGAGACAGAAACAGAGTGAGAGACAGAATGAGAGGGATACAGAGTGAGAGAGAGAGAGACAGACAGAGAAAGAGAGAGACAGAGAGAGTGAGAGCGAGAGAGAGTGTGGGAGAGAGAGACAGAGAGACAGACAGAGAGAGAGAGACAGACAGAATAAGAGAGAGAGCCAGAGAGAGAGACAAAGAGACAGAGAGACAGAGAGAGAGACAGAGAGGGAGAGAGAGAGAGACAGAGTGAGAGAGAGAGAGAGACAGAATGAGAGACAGAGTGAGAGAGATACAGAGTGAGAGTGAGATGACAGACAGAGAGCGACAGAGACAGAGAGATTGAGAGAGAGACAGAGTGAGGGGGAGAAGAACAGAGAGAAAAACAGACAGAGAGAGTGTGACAGAGAGAGAGAGAGAGAGACAGAGAGAGTCAGAGAGAGTGAGAGACAGAGTGAGAGAGAGAGACAGTGCGAAGGACAACAGAGGAAGAGAGAGAGAGAGACAGACAGGGAGAGAGACAGAGAGAGAGAGAGAGTCAGAGAGGGAGAGACAGAGGGAGGGAGAAAGAGAGAGACAGACAGAGAGGCAGAGGGAGGGGGGGAGACAGTGAGACAGAGAGATTGAGAGAGAGATAGACAGAGTGGGAGAGAGAGAGAGAGACAGAGACAGAGGGAGAGACAGAGAGAGAGGCAGAGAGAGAGAGACAGAGACAGAGGGAGAGACAGAGAGAGAGAGACAGAGACAGAGTGAGAGAGAAATTGAGACAGAGAGAGAGAGACAGGGTGACAGAGAGAGAGAGACAGGGTGACAGAGAGAGAGAGAGACAGGGTGACAGAGAGAGAGAGAGACAGAGTGAGAGAGAGAGAGACAGAGGGAGAGAGAGAGAGGGAGACAGTTTGACAGGGAGAGAGATACAGAGAGAAAGACAGACTGAGAGAGAGACCGAGAGAGACAGAGAGATTGACAGAGAGAGAGAGATTGACAGAGAGGCAGAGACAGATAGCGCGAGAGAAACAGAGAGCGATGGAGGAGAGAGACACCGAGAGAGAGAGAGACAGAGAGAGAGACAGAGAGGAGAGATGGAGAGAGAAAGAGACCGAGAGAGACAGAGAGAGAGAGAGACCGAGAGAGAGAGACAGACAGAGAGAGTGAGAGAGAGAGAGAGAGAGACAGGGAATAAGAGAGAGACGGAGAGAGTGAGTGAGAGAGAAACAGGGAGAGCGCGAGCGAGAGAGGGAAAGACAGAGAGAGTGAGGGAGACAGAGAGAGAGAGAGACAGAGAGAGCGAGAGAGAGAGAGACAGGGAGTAAGAGAGAGGCAGAGAGAGTGAGTGAGAGAGAAACAGAGAGAGCGCGAGCGAGAGAGAGAAAGACAGAGTGAGAGAGAGAGAGACAGAGAGTGAGAGAGGGATAGAGAGAGAGTGAGAGAGAGAGGGAGAGAGAGAGGGTGAGAGAGTGAGAGAGACAGACAGAGAGAGAGAGAAGCAGAGAGAGAGAGGGAAAGAGATAGAGAGACAGTGAGAGAGAGCGACAGAGAGAGACAGAAAGAGAGAGAGAGACAGAGAAAGAGACAGAGGGAGAGAGAGAGACAGAAACAAGCAGTGAGAGAGACTGACAGAGAGACAGAGAGAGAGCGAGAGACACAGAGAGTGAGAGAGAGACAGACAGACATAGAGAGAGACAGAAACAGAGAGTGAGACAGAGACCAGGAGAGAGAGAGAGAGAGAGAGACAGTGAGAGAGAGAGACAGAAAGACAGAAAGAGAGAGACAGAGGGAGATAGAGTGAGACAGAGTGAGGGAGAGAGAGTGACAGAGAGAGAGAGCGTGAGAGAGAGAAAGACAGAGAGAGAGAGACAGAGAGAGACAGAGAGAGACAGAAAGAGTGAGAGAGAGCGAGGCAGAGAGAGAGACAAAGAGAGAGAGAGACAGAGGGAGAGAGAGAATGAGACAGAGAGAGACAGAGAGAGAGAGTGGCAGAGGGAGAGAGTGACAGACAGAGAGAGACACACACAGGGAGTGAGAGACAGAGACAAGGCGTGAGAGAGAGTAACAGAGAGACAGAGACAGAGAGCAAGAGTCTCAGAGAGTGGGAGAGAGAGAGAGAGACAGAGAGAGAGTGAGCCAGGGAGAGAGACAGAGAGAGACAGACACAGAGAGAGAGACAGAAACAAGGAGAGAGAGAGTGACAGAGAGTCAGACAGGGAGAGAGACTGAGAGAGAGAGACAGAGAGAGACAGAGTCAGAGAGAGATACAGAGAGAGTGAGAGACCTACAGAGAGAGAGGGGGAGAGACAGAGAGAGTGAGAGAGAGAGAGAGAGTGAGGGAGAGAGAGACAGAGAGAGAAACAGAGGGAGAGAGAGACAGAGACAAGGAGTGAGAGAGAGTGACAGAGAGACAGAGACAGAGCGAGAGACACAGTGAGTGAGAGAGAGAGAGACAGAGAGAGAGACAGAGAGACAGAGACAAGGAGAGAGAGAGTGACAGAGTCACAGACAGAGTGAGAGAGAGAGAGTGAAAGAGAGAGACAGAGGCAGAGAGAGAGAGACAGCGAGAGAGAGAGAGAGAGAGAGATGACAGTGTGAGAGAGACAGAGACAGAGAGAGAGAGAGACAGATGCAGTGAGAGAGAGACAGAGACAGAAACAGAGACAGAGAGAGAGAGGGAGAGAGAGAGTGAGACAGAGCGAGAGAGAGAGAGTGACAGGGAGAGAGTGACAGAGAGAGGCAGAGAGAGAGTGAGACAGAGACAGAGAGAGACAGAGAGAGAGACAGAGAGAGAGAGAGAGAGACACAGAGAGAGGGAGAGAGAGACAGAGAATGTGACAGAGAGAGACAAACAGAGAGGAGAGAGATCGAGAGAGAGACAGACAGACAGAGAGAGAGAGAGAGAGGCGGAGGAGAGACAGAGAGAGTGACCAAGAGAGACAAACAGAGGGAGAGAGAGGGAGAGACAGAGACAGAGAGAGAGACAGACAGAGCGAGAGAAAGACACAGAGAGCGAGAGAGGAGACAGAGAGAGAGACAGAGAGAGAGAGATAGAGACAAGGAGAGAGAGAGAATGACAGAGACACAGATAGAGTGAGAGACAGAGCGAGAGACAGAGAGAGAGAGAGACAGAGAGAGAGAGACAGAGACAAGGAGAGAGAGAGAATGACAGAGACACAGATAGAGTGAGAGAGAGAGAGAGTGAGAGACAGAAACAGAGGGAGAGAGACAGAGAGAGAGAGAGGAAGAGGAGAGATGGAGAGAGAGAGACAGAGAGAGAGAAACAGAGGGAGAGAGAGGGAGAGATAGAGACAGAGGGAGAAAGACAGACAGACAGACAGAGCGAGAGACAGACAGAGAGAGCGAGAGAGGAGACAGAGACAGAGAGACAGAGAGAGAGACAGAATGAGATAGAGAGAGAGAGAGAGAGAGAGACTGAGTGACAGTGAGAGAGAGAGAGAGAGACTGAGAGTGGGAGAGATACAGAGTGAGAGACAGAGAGAGCCAGATAGAGGGAGAGAGTGAGAGACAGAGAGTGAGAGAGTGAGTGAGAGACAGAGCGAGAGACAGAGGGAGAGAAAAAGAGACAGACAGACAGAGAGACAGGGAGAGACAGAGGGAGAGAGAGAGTGAGTGAGAGACAGAGAGAGTGAGAGAGACAGAGACAGAGTGAGAGACAGAATGAGAGGGATACAGAGTGAGAGAGAGAGAGACAGACAGAGAAAGTGAGAGACAGAGACAGAGAGAGTGAGAGAGAGAGAGAGAGATTGAGTGAGGGAGAGAGAGGCAGAGACAGAAACACTGAGAGACACAGAGAGAGAGAGAGGGAGTCAGAGAGAGACAGAGAGTGAGACAGAGAGAGAGAAACAGAGAGAGAGACAGAGATTCAGAGAGAGAGTGAAACAGATGGAGAGAAAAAGAGACAGACAGACAGAGAGGCACAGGGAGTGAGAGAGAGAGAGACAGAGAGAGAGAGAAAGAGAGAGTCAGACAGAGAGGCAGAGGGAGAGAGAGAGAGAGAGAGACAGTGTGACAGAGAGAGTGAGAGAGAGACAGAGTGGGAGAGAGAGACAGAGACAGAGAGACAGAGATAGAGGCAGAGAGAGAGTGATAGAGGCAGAGTGAGAGACAGAGAGAGAGAGACAGAGGGAGAGAGAGGGAGAGAGGAGAGAGAGACAGAGAGAGAGAGACAGAGTGACAGAGAGAGAGACTGAGGGTGGGAAAGACAGAGTGAGAGAGATACAGAGTGAGAGACAGAGAGAGCGAGATAGAGAGAGAGAGTGAGAGACACAGTTTGAGAGAATGAGTGAGAGACAGAGCGAGAGACAGAGGGGGAGAGAAAGAGAGAGACAAACAGAGAGAGAGGAAGAGACAGAGGGAGAGAGAGAGAGACTGACTGAGCGAGAGAGACAGAGAGAGAGACACAGACAGAGTGAGAGACAGAGTGAAAGACAGAATGAGAGGGATACAGAGTGAGAGAGAGAGAGGGACAGAGAAAGAGAGAGACAGAGACAGAGAGAGAGAGAAGGAGAGGAAGTGACAGAGGGAGAGAGAGACAGACGGACAGACAGACAGATTGAGAGAGAGACAGAGAGAGAGAGAGAGAGACAGAGAGACAGGCAGACAAAGAGAGACACAGAGGGAGAGAGAGACAGAGACAAGGAGTGAGAGAGCGTGACAGAGAGACAGAGACAGAGAGCGAGAGACTCAGTGAGTGGGAGAGAGAGAGACAGAGAGAGAGTGAGACAGGGAGAGAGACAGACACAGAAAGAGAGACAGAAACAAGGAGAGAGAGAGTGACAGCGAGTCAGTCAGGGAGAGAAACAGAGTGAGAGAGAGAGAGAGTGAGAGATAGAGAGAGGCACAGAGAGAGAGAGACAGAGGGAGAGACAGAGACAGAGTGAGACAGAGAGACAGAGAGTGAGAGAGAGAGTGCCAGAGAGGAGAGAGATGGAGAGAGAGAGACAGAGAGAGAGACAGAGAGAGTGAGAGAGAGAGAGAGAGAGAGAGACAGAGAGAGTGAGAGAGAGAGAGACAGAGAGAGAGAGTCAGAGAGAGAGACAGAGAGAGAGACAGAGAGAGTGAGAGAGAGAGGCAGAGAGAGAGAGAGACAGAGAGAGAGAGACAGAGAGAGTGAGAGAGAGAGAGACAGAGAGAGAGAGTCAGAGAGAGAGACAGAGAAAGAGACAGAGAGAGTGAGAGAGAGAGAGACAGAGAGAGAGAGTCAGAGAGAGAGACAGAGAGAGAGACAGAGAGAGTGAGAGAGAGAGAGACAGAGAGAGAGAGAGTCAGAGAGATAGAGAGAGAGACAGAGAGACAGAGAGAGTGACAGAGAGAGAGACAGAGAGTGAGACAGAGAGAGACAGAGAAAGTGTGAGAGAGAGAAACAGAGAGAGGTAGAGAGAGAGAGAGAGAGTGAAGGAGAGAGACACGAAGAGAGAGAGAGAGACAGAGAGAGAGAGACAGAGAGAGTGAGAGAGAGAGAGACAGAGAGAGAGAGTCAGAGAGAGAGACAGAGAAAGAGACAGAGAGAGTGAGAGAGAGAGAGACAGAGAGAGAGAGTCAGAGAGAGAGACAGAGAGAGAGACAGAGAGAGTAAGAGAGAGAGAGACAGAGAGAGAGAGACAGAGAGAGAGACAGAGAGAGAGACAGAGAGAGTGAGAGAGAGAGAGACAGAGAGAGAGAGAGTCAGAGAGATAGAGAGAGAGACAGAGAGA